>NC_083595.1:41253579-41553579 GCF_027579695.1 Neoarius graeffei | reverse complement strand
GGCGGAGGTAATAAAGAGAACCCAGTTAAACAAATGAGACAAAAATATTATACTTGGTCATTTATTTATTGAGGAAAATGATCCAATATTACATATATGTGAGTGGCAAAAGTATGCGAACCTTTGCTTTCAGTTATCTGGTGTGACCCCCTTGCACAGCAATAACTGCAACTAAACGTTTCCGGTAACTGTTGATCAGTCCTGCACACCGGCTTGGAGGAATTTTAGCCCATTCCTCCATACAGAACAGCTTCAACTCTGGGATGTTGCTGGGTTTCCTCACATGAACTGCTCGCTTCAGGTCCTTCCACAACATTTCCATTGGATTAAGGTCAGGACATTGACTTGGGCATTCCAAAACATTAACTTTATTCTTCTTTAACCGATGAGAGACTTGTGTGCTTAGGGTCGTTGTCTTGCTGCATGACCCACCTTCTCTTGAGATTCAGTTCATGGACAGATGTCCTGACATTTTCCTTTAGAATTCGCTGGTATAATTCAGAATTCATTGTTCCATCAATGATGGCAACCTGTCCTGGCCCAGATGCAGCAAAACAGGCCCAAACCATGATACTACCACCACCATGTTTCACAGATGGGATAAGGTTCTTATGCTGGAATGCAATGTTTTCCTTTCTCCAAACATAATGCTTCTCATTTAAACCAAAAAGTTCTATTTTGGTCTCATCTGTCCAGAAAACATTTTTTTTCCAATAGCCTTCTGGCTTGTCCACGTGGTCTTTAGCAAACTGCAGACGAGCAGCAATGTTCTTTTTGGAGAGCAGTGGCTTTCTCCTTGCAACCCTGCCATGCACACCATTGTTGTTCAGTGCTCTCCTGATGGTGGATTCATGAACATTAGCCAATGTGAGAGAGGCTTCAGTTGCTTAGAAGTTACTCTGGGAAATCTCCTTTGTTCATGCCATGATACACTTCCACAAACATGTGTTGTGAAGAACAGACTTTGATAGATCCCTGTTCTTTAAATAAAACAGGGTGCCCACTCACACCTGATTGTCATCCCATTGATTGAAAACACCTGACTCTAATTTCACCTTCGGATTAACTGCTAATCCTTGAGGTTCACATACTTTTGCCACTCACAGATATGTAATATTGGATCATTTTCCTCAATAAATAAATGACCAAGTATAATATTTTTGTCTCATTTGTTTAACTGGGTTCTCTTTATCTACTTTTAGGACTTGTGTGAAAACCTGATGATGTTTTAGGTCATATTTATACAGAAATATAGAAAATTCTAAAGGGTTCACAAACTTTCAAGCACTACTGTAACTCAAAAAGTAGTGAACAGATTGTGAAGAAATTGAGAAAAGGTGAGATGGGCCAAGGAACAGTTTATTAGACTTTGATGCAAATCTGGATATGTGACTTGGAGGAGGTATGCACTCTACTGAGTACCCTTCTAGTTTTTAGGGTGTGGGCTATATAAAAAGCACTACTTACTGGATGGTTTAAAATAATGGCTCCCACACTTTTTAATGTGGGAACACTTACAGTTTTTCTATGTTGGCTGAGGATTATAACTGACTAAGACTGTAGTTGTCATGACAGTTTTGCACTCAAGTCTCCATCAATGAGCAGTTAATAAAACGGACAACTTGGAATTACAGCTCGCTGGAAATCGCTATGTTCGTGACTGCTGTATTTTGATTATCACCGAAACCTGGCTTCACCCGGGAATTCCCGATGTTAGCTTGCAGCTAGCAGGTCGCACTCTGCTCCGCTGGGACAGGACTGAGGACTCTGGTAAGAGCAGAGGAGGGGGGCTTTGTATTTACGTGCATGATAACTGGTGTAACAACGGAACAATTACACTGGGGAACAATTTGAAAAAAAAATTCTGTTGAGTTAGATTTTTATGCTGATTAAAACTAAAATTGGCATGCTGATTCCAAAATTGCAGTCAGTTTTTTTCTAGCACGTCAAGTTTTTTCTCCACAGCTTACCCTCCAGATAAGCAAAATTCCACTGATTAGCTGTAGTAAGACTATTTGAAGGTTATGGAAGAACGTTATCAGGGTAGATGGGATGTACATATGATGGCTGACTAGTGTTGGAGCATCAAACGCGATAGTCCTCAAGTTGAACACTCCAGAAAGAGCTATAAACATAAATTTTTACCTTAACTACTTGCACGGGCAGCATGGTGATGTAGTGGTTAGCATGGTCGCCTCACAGCAAGAAGGTTCCGGGTTCAAACCCAGCGACCGGCGAGGGCCTTTCTGTGTGGAGTTTGCATGTTCTCCCAGTGTCTGCGTGGGTTTCCTCTGGGTGCTCTGGTTTCCCCCACAATCCAAAAGACATGCAGTTAGGTTAACATGGGGCGGCCTTGGGCTGAGGTGCCCTTGAGCAAGGTACCGGACCCCTGACTGCTCCCCAGGCGCTCTGGTGTGGCTGCCCACTGCTCCGAGTGTGTGCGTGTGTTCACTGCTTCAGATGGGTTAAATGCAGAGGATGAATTTCACTGTGCTTGAAGTGTGCATGTGACAAATAAAGGCTGCTTCTTCTTGCACACAATTATAATTACAGTAGCCATATCCTTTGTAAAAACAGTGTTAAATAAACATTGCAGTCATACCTGTTTCTTTCATATTTCATTGTATGTCAATATTTGTAAATTTTTTATAAAACAAGCACATATCTGTTAAGTACAGTATTTTTCATATTTTTTAAGAAAACGGGGATCCTATAGTTCAAAAACTTGACGCGATAGAGAAAAACTGAGATCAGTTTTGGATTCCACACCCAAAAATTAGTTAAAAACAGCTGTCAGACCTAACTCAACAAAAATTGTGTTCCCCAATGTTATAGACAAACACTGTTCCCCACACCTCGAGTACATGTCTGTAAGATGCCAGCCTTTTTTTCTACCGAGAGAGCTAACTGTAGTGATTGTCACGGCTGTGTATATTCCACCTGACACCAGTGTAAACACAGCGCTTTCTCTCCTGCTGAACACCATAAACGAACAGCAGCAAGCCCACCCCAACGGTGTTCACATAATTGCGGGAGACTTTAATAAGGCCAACTTGAAGACTGTACTGCCGAAGTTCTATCAACATGTCAAGTGTTCTACTAGAGGGGAGAACACTTTGGATTATGGGTTGTTTTACAATCAGGGTACACAAGCTAAAAATCACATTTAACACTTATCTTCAATATCAAAAGGCTTGACTAAATAAACTTGGCTGTTTATTACAGCCCTGTGATAGCTCTATTTACCATGCAAAAAAAAAAAATGTGGTGATAACGTTATTTTTGGTGAATGTATGGCAATATATCATATTTAGCAAAATTACTCATGCCATTTAGAAAAAGTGTTTTTTTTTTTTTTTTTTTTTTTACCACAGGTAGCTCCAAAAGGGATGCACTTAAATCATTCTTTATACCATAAAACAAATATTTGATTCCATATCATTGGAAACATAATTAAGTTTTAATGTTGAATGCCAGTAAGTTTTCAAACTATTTTGATCAAATTAGTATGCAATTGTGTCAAAAAAAAAAAAAAAGTCCTCTCCGAGACAGCTAATTTTTCCAATATAAAATAACATATCTAAAATTATTATTTTCATCCTAAAATGTGCTCAAGATATTGGGACATAAATATTAGAGACAACTAACACAAAGCTTACAGCCTTATATTTAAAAGCACTATGGAAGTAGTGGATTCTGAATTGTCAAAAAATAATGTCCTCTCCGAGAATCACTTCATTTGTTTCTCCCAGCCCTGCTTAAAGGAACAGTCCACCGTACTTCCATAATGAAATATGCTCTTATCTGAATTGAGACGAGCTGCTCCGTACCTCTCCGAGCTTTGCGCGACCTCCCAGTCAGTCAGACTCAGTCAGACGCGCTGTCACTCCTATTAGCAATGTAGCTAGGCTCAGTATGGCCAATGGTATTTTTTGGGGCTGTAGTTAGATGCGACCAAACTCTTCCGCGTTTTTCCTGTTTACATAGGTTTATATGACCAGTGATATGAAACAAGTTCAGTTACACAAATTGAAACGTAGCGATTTTCTATGCTGTGGAAAGTCCGCACTATAATGACAAGCGTACTAACACCTTCCGCGCGCTTCGGCAGCGCACTGATATCTGAGCTCCGTATCAATGCGCTGCCGAAGCGCGCAGAAGGTGTTAGTACGCCTGTCATTATAGTGTGGACTTTCCATAGCATAGAAAATCGCTACGTTTCAATTTGTGTAACTGAACTTGTTTCATATCACTGGTCATATAAACCTATGTAAACAGGAAAAACGCGGAAGAGTTTGGTCGCATCTAACTACAGCCCCAAAAAATACCATTGGCTATGCTGAGCCTAGCTACATTGCTAACAGGAGTGACAGCGCATCTGACTGCGTCTGACTGACTGGGAGGTCGCGCAAAGCTCGGACAGGTACGGAGCATCTCGTCTCAATTCAGATAAGAGCATATTTCATTATGGAAGTACGGTGGACTGTTCCTTTAAAGCTACACTTAATCTTCTTTATCTTATAGCAGATTACACAAAACTACCCTACACATATGTCAAAAAATTACCTGAAATCTGTTCTTTAACTTGTCCTTCACTTAAAAACTGGTACAAGAACCAGTTTGAATCAATTTGAATTTTGGACCCCTGTAACACAAACTTTGTACCCTGATTGTAAAACAACCCTTATGTTTACTCCAACATCAGGCAGGCGTACAGAGCCATACCCCTCCCCCACCTCGGCCAATCAGACCATCTTTCCCTCCTGCTCTCCCCAGCCTACACCCCCCTCAGACGCAGAGCCAGGCCCACCATTAGGAATGTTACAACCTGGCCTGACAATGCACTCTCCAAACTACAAGACTGCTTCAATCAGACAGACTGGGACTTATTTGAACACCAGGAGCTGGAGATATTCACAGGAACGGTACTGGACCATATCAAGTTCTGCATCGGGAATGTGACAGTAGACAAAAACGTCCGGGTTTTCCCAAACCAGAAACCCTGGATGACCAGCCAGGTCCACTCACTCCTCAGGGCCCGCGACGCTGCCTTCAGGTCAGGTGACAGAGCTCTGTACAGAGCTGCTCGAGCTGACCTGAAAAGAGGAATTAAAAAAGCCAAGGCGGACCATAGGATGAGCATAGAGTCCCACCTGTCCAGCAACAACACACGGGAGGTGTGGCGGGGTATACAAGACATCACAAACTTCAGAGGCTGAGATGCGTCAACAGGAGACCTGAGAGCGCCGCTGGCAGAGGAGCTAAATTGCTTCTTTGCTCGTTTTGAAACATCCCAGCAGCACTCATCTGCTCCAGCCCTGCCCCCACCCCCACCCGGTTCCTGCATCACTCCATTCACTGTACAGGAGCACAATGTCAGACAGATGCTCCTGGCAGTGAACCCCAAGAAAGCTATCGGCCCAGAAGGAGTACCTGGCAAGGTGCTCAGAGCGTGCGACCATCAGCTCGCCCTCACCTTCACCAGGATCTTCAACCTCTCCCTGGCTCAGGCAGTCATCCCGCCCTGCCTAAAATCAGCAACAATAATCCCAGTGCCGAAGAAGTCTCCCGTCACCAGCCTGAATGATTACCGTCCTGTGGCCCTCACCCCGGTGATCATGAAGTGCTTCAAGAGACTAGTTCTTCAGCACATCAAGGACTACCTCCCCCCAGTTCACATATTGTGCAAACAGATCCACAGAGGACGCCATTGCCGTAGCTCTCCACTCTGCGCTGAACCACTTGGAGCAGCGCCAGAGCTACGTCCGGATGCTCTTTGTGGATTACAGTTCAGCCTTTAACACAATAATCCCGGACATCCTCATCAGAAAACTGGACACTCTCAGCCTCCCCCATCTCACATGTGCCTGGATAAAGGACTCTCTCAGCAACCAGCCCCAGACTGTGAGACTTGGCCCCCACTTCTCCTCCACCCGCACGTTGAGCACCGGCTCTCCACAGGGCTGTATGCTGAGCCCCCTCTTGTACTGCCTCTACACCCACGACTGCAGTTCGACCCACAACAACAACCTCATCGTCAAGTTTGCTGACAACACCACTGTGGTCGGACTCATCTCAAAGGGAGATGAGGCAGCCTACAGAGAGGAGGTCCTGAAGTTGGCAGCCTGGTGTTCAGAGAATAACCTTGCTCTGAACACCAAGAAAACCAAAGAGATCATCGTTGACTTCAGGAAGCACAGCACTGACCTAGCCCCCCTTCATATCAACGGCGAGTGTGTGGAGAAGGTCCACACCTTCCGGTTTCTCGCCGTTCTCATCTCCGCCGACATCTCCTGGACAGAGAACATCACGGCAGTCATCAAGAAGGTTCAGCAGCGGCTACACTTCCTGAGAGTCCTCAGGAAGTGCAACCTAGACTCCAACCTGCTGCTAACCTTCTACCGCTCATCCATTGAGAGCCTGCTGACGTACTGTATCACAGTATGGTATGGCAGCTGTACTGCTGCAGACAGGGAGAGGCTTCAGAGAGTGGCTCCAGAGAGTAGTAAAGGCAGCACAGAAGATCATCGGCTGCCCTCTCCCCTCCCTGATGGACATTTACACCTCCCGCTGCCTCAGCAGAGCTAAGAACATTACCAAGGACAGCTCCCACCCTGGCTTTGATCTGTTTGACCTGTTGCCCTCAGGGAGGCGCTACAGGTGCATCAAGACAAAAACAAATAGATTCAAAAACAGCTTCTTTCCAAAAGCCATAACCACCCTGAACTCAAATATGCACTGACTTTACAGTCTAACCCCCCCAGCCCCCGGACTCTCCCTGTGCAATACTTATAACGCACAATACCCGGACTCTCCCTGTGCAATACTTATAACGTGCAATACCCGAACTCTCACTGTGCAATACCCGGACTCTCCCTGTGCAATACTTATAATGTGCAATACCCGAACTCTCACTGTGCAATACTTATAACGCGCAATACCCGGACTCTCTCTGTGCAATACATATAATACTTATAATGTGCAATACCCCACTCCATAATGTGGAACACAACACTGTACATAGCACCCCTTTTTTTTTTGCACTATATTCTTTGTTCCGTGTTTATATTGCATATTTTATGCTGTTTGTACTGTGATTGGAGTTGCTTTTAATCTCATTGTACAGGTGTATAGTGACAATAAAGACATTCTATTCTATAACTTCAACAAAATAGACTTCACGATCCATAACTATAATGGATTTCCTGTTTATGTAACTGTGGCCTACTTTGCGACCACTATGTAGAAGATAATTATAGAAGCAAGTTACCTACAGTCTGGGCAGCATGGTGGTGTAGTGGTTAGCATGGTCACCTCACAGCAAGAAGGTTCTGGGTTCAAGCCCAGCGGCTGGCGGGGGCCTTTCTGTGTGGAGTGTGCATGTTCTCTCTGGATTCCCCCAAAGACATGTGGTTAGGTTAATATGGGACGGCCTTGAGCGAGGCACCTAACTGCTCCCCGGGTGCTATTAGCATAGCTGCTCTGTGTGTGTTCGCTGCTTGAAGTGCATATCATGGGTAAATTCAGGCGCAAGATCAATGTAATTCTCCTATTTTATATTAAACTTTGGCCAAGTATCTGTTGCATTCTCTGCAATTTTTTTTTTTTTATCTTGCACAATACCAGAAAAATTCAGTTGAAATCAAGCCATTTGAGGCGAATTGGTCCGCCTCTGAAAAAACTTAGCATTTGGATTTCCCGGGAAACATTGATTTTCGTGACGTCATCTGCGGGACGCCTCCCTCTGAATCCTACGTCAGAGCTGGTTTGTTTATGAGAAAACGACCTGGTGGTTTTCTGCAAATTTCTTCAACATTATCACGTAATTATTAAAATGGTTGACAGATGTATCGTAGGAGGGTGTAGCAACACCAATCATGATGGGATCAGTACTCATCGTTTTCCAAAAGACCGGACAATGAGAGAGAAACGGGAGCGCTTGGTCTACACAGGCTGTGCACTGAAACCGTGCAAAGCTCGCACAGCCTGCTGGCGCTTCCGCAGGTAACGTCACGAATCTGGCTCCAGACTCCCTTGGGATTTTTCCAGAAGCGTTTTGTTATTTTATTTTTTTCTGCTGTAGACAGATGGCCTTGTGCAAAATTACCCTTCCGGATGTGTGTGTAAATGGACATACTTTCATATTAAAAAAAAAAAACAAAATTGGTCCAGAATATGCCCTTTAAGATGGGTTAAATGCAGAGAGGAATTTCCCAAATGTGTGATGAATAAAAGTTGTGCTTTCTTTCTCTTTCTTTCTTTCTTGCTTGCTATCTGTTATCACCCAGATAAGGATGGGTTCCTTTTTGAGTCTGGTTCCTCTCAAGGTTTCTTCCTCATGAGGTCTCGGGGAGTTTTTCCTTTGCCACCGTCACCTCAGAATTTATCAGGGATAAATAAAAGTTTGTATGTTTAAAGTCTTTCTTTTTTCTTCTGTAAAATTGTCTATTTTGTGACAATGCTTGTTGTTAAAAGCGCTATAAGAATAAAATGACTTGACTAGTGCACTATAGGTCCTTAAAATACGCTTTCTGTGGTAGATTTTTATTCTTTTGGCCACAAATATAGACGACTACCGCCCTCTGGACTGCTGTAAACAATATAATTTTCCTGGCACTGAGTAAAGACGTAAAAGGATTGAATCTGTTCCTGAGCTATCATCAAGTCAGCTAGTCAAAGGCTGAGTCACAAATCACTCCGAGCTCACTGCATATATGCACTGTATAGTGTATGATTTAATTGCTTCCACATCGCATTTAGGGCACTACGTGTGCAAAGGGGGTCGTTTTGAGACTCAGGACAAAACAGACTGTGAGAAACTGCTCCTGGGTGTAAACTTTCACACCTTGTGTGTATGGTTTAAACTAGCAGAGGGGGGTTTAGTGGGAAAAGAGACAGTAAAACACCTGTATATGAGAAATTTATTGAAGTAATACATTATATATATATATATATATATATATATATATATATATATATATATACACACACACTTATGCTAGGCTGTTTTTCTGTACCAAAACCACCACTGACTGTCACACCTTTCCTGAAGTAACCCAACATCAGCCACGTAAACCTGAAACTGTTTTAAAATGTAGCTACTGCAGTCTTTACTTCACAGCCACTGGCTACATTTGTTACCTTCTACATGAGCGTCCGCTTTGTTGGTCATCTCCAGAAGAGTGGCATCTTTCGTCTTTCCCGTTATCCTTTTCATCTTCACCTCAAGAAAGCACTTCGTCTCCTTTCAGTACAGAGGTGTTGCTGTTTTACTCCAATAAGCCAGAAAACATCCTGCTGTTAAAGCTTCAAGAAGTTCATTTTAACAATAGTCCACTATCTGGGAAGCAAATCAGTCCTCGGTACAGCTTACTCCAGAGGAGTTCAGACACATCATTCCTAAATCAGCGACAGAGGCGAGGTTTAAATCCCAAATCCCTTCACTTTGCATGTGCACTACATCCTAGTACAGTATATGCACTACCTAGTGCACTCGGTCTGTAAAAGGGAGCCATTTGAGATATCCTGAAATGGGAGTGGCTTAAAAACGGTTATTTCTTTCAGCAAAAAAAAAAAAGGTCTGGAATTTTTCCCCCATTTATTTATTTATTTATTTTCTCATAGACGCCGCATTGAGCTGGTGGCCCGTTGCTGGGATACGTCAGAGTGTCCGCCATATTGGATGTGGCAAATCTTCCCCGTAAACCGATGCAAGTAAATGGACTGAACTTCATAAAGCCCCTTTCTACAATAATATTTAACTCGATGCCTTTTATTCACCCATTAAGACACACACGTATATATTTGGGAAACAAACAGGCATCAAAACAACACATATAACTTTTTTTTTTTTTTAAGCCCACATCCGGATCTACATTTTTTTTTTTTTTAAGATTTTTTTGGGGCTTTTTTCACCTTTATTGGATAGGACAGTGTAGAGACAGGACAGGAAATGAGCGGGAGAGAGAGATGGGAAGGGATTGGGAAATGACCTCAGGTCGGAATCGAACCCGGGTCCCCGGATTTATGGTATGGTGCCTTATCCACCTGAGCCACGACACCCCCACATATAATGTTTAATGTGATGGTTATAAATAGTGTGCGAAATACCCTGTACACTGCAAACTAGCGACAGATAGGCGATAGATAGCTCAGGTAAGCTAATCAGTCAGCATACCGTAGCAAGCTACCAAAACCTGAGGCCACAATAACCAACCTACAAGACTGAATATGATAAATGATGGAAATAGTGGAAAAACTGGAAATAGTGAATGAAAATAAAAATGTACTGTTTTATTTATTGAGTCACCACACAGCGGGCGGCACGGTGGTGTAGTGGTTAGCGCTGTCGCCTCACAGCAAGAAGGTCCTGGGTTCGAGCCCCGTGGCCGACGAGGGCCTTTCTGTGCGGAGTTTGCATGTTCTCCCCGTGTCCGCGTGGGTTTCCTCCGGGTGCTCCGGTTTCCCCCACAGTCCAAAGACATGCAGGTTAGGTTAACTGGTGACTCTAAATTGACCGTAGGTGTGAATGTGAGTGTGAATGGTTGTCTGTGTCTATGTGTCAGCCCTGTGATGACCTGGTGACTTGTCCAGGGTGTACCCCGCCTTTCGCCCGTAGTCAGCTGGGATAGGCTCCAGCTTGCCTGCAACCTAATGAGATGAGATGAGTCACCACACAGACCTACTCTCGTTGAATAAAGTGAGCTGAATGACCACCAAACTGAGTTCGGCCAGGTTCTAACGTCATACCAAAACAAAATACATCACTGATTCCTTCACATTCAGAAAGGTTAAAAACATTCATCATACGTTCAAAAACGTTCATCATAGTGTGGCACTGTATTATCTAATTCTCACTGCTTATAACTATACACCTACCCGGTGGAGATGAGCTGGAAGACTGAAGGAACAGCTCCCTCTCTGATCCTGACTGTCTGACCTGTTCTGTCAAAATCCTCCGTTCTGAAGTGTTCACTGCAGAGCATGGATGACGGAGTAGCAGAAAACCCTTCCCGTCGCACAGCTGTCTCCCACTGCTTTTTCATGTCTTTATTTTTGGGAAACCTACATAGTATGTGAAAAGTTAGCTAAGCAACTAACAACAATCAGCGTAGTTACGAAGGAAATACTTCGTTGTTTGGAGACAGGTTTCACCGAGCGGCTATTACGCGCGAGACTTCATATTAGCCACAAAGTCAGAAAAATCTGTTCGTATTATTACGTTATAATGACCAAATACAATGAAAAGTATTTTTCCAGTCTCACCTGTGAAAGGTAATCCCATGTGATCTCGTTTGGATGGTAAACCTGTTGGTACAGTTAAACACAGCACATGAATGAGGCATCTTTATTCTCGGCTACTGTCTAGACGCTATACCAGAGACGGTTGAAGAATCTCCACTTTGCCCCGTCCAATATGGCGGCGAGGATGACGTATGATTCTACGCAGAATGCTGCGTCTATGTTTATATGTCTATATATTTTCTTACTCACATTGTTTCCTGGAAATGTGTCTTACCTGATGAACTGAGCTAGCATAGACACTGAGTAATGGACTATTCAAATTTGATTTAAAGAATGATAAAGAAAAATAATTAGATGTTGATACCCCCTAAAAGAAATTAGGTTTACTGGACACAACTATTTCATTTATGTGCTGTCCTAAAATATAAAGTGTTTGCTAACAGGGAGAATGAAGGATTCATGCCAGAAAGTCCCTTTTTCCATGCTAGCACAGCCTACAGTAATGACAGCTGTCTAGTTATTAATTAAACATATATTAAAACCACACTCTCTCTCTCTCTCTCCCAGTAACCCATCCTGAGAATACTGGATGTGAGATACAGGTACACCCGGAACGGGACATCAGTCCATCATAGGGCATCGTAAACATTGTTGCCGCTTAACGCTTCTCAATATACGTTCAATTGGACAGACATATATACACACACATTTCACAAGGGCATCGACATGATGTACAAGAAAACATGATTTATTAGACCAGGCCACCTTCTTCCATTAGCTACTCTGTGGTCCAGTTCTAATGCTCCTGTACACAGCGTAGGCACTTTCAACAGTGGATAGGGGTCAGCATGGGCACACTGACTGGTCTGTGGCTACACAGCCCCATATACAGCATACTCTATGTGTTTTGACATCTTTCTATCATAGCCAGCATTAATTTGTGCAACAGTAGCTCATCTATGGGATTGGATCAGATAGGCTAGCCTTCACTGCATCAGTGAGCCTTGGGTGCCCATGACCCTGTCACCAGAAAAAAGTGGGAACAGTACAGCATTTACCACTTTGTAATGTCGCCATTCCTTCTTACAACACTTAAAAGATGTTTAGGGACTGAAGATACCAAGTGATTAAGCATTTCAGGTGTCATTTTGTCCCATTCTTCCTGTAAATGGGTCTTAAGGTATGCAACAGTACAGGGGTATCGTTGTCATATTTTTTGGTTCAAAAATTCACCACACGTTCTTTATTGGGAACAAAGGGGACAGGCACCCTCTTCTTCTACAGCCATTCCTTTGTAGCGTGTGCAGAATGTGGTTTTGCACTGTCTTGCTGAAATATCCCTGGAAAAGATGTCGTCTTGAAGGCAGCATATGTTGCTCCAAAAATCTCAATGTACTTTTCTGCATTAATGCTGCCATCACAGAAGAGCAAGTTAGCTTTGATAAGGGCACTGACACAACACCATACCATGACAGACCCTGGCTTTTGGACATTTCTGGTAAAAGTTTGGATGGTCCATTTTTTCCAAAAAAAAAAGACTTGGAATACTGATTCATCTGACCACAATACACATTTCCACTCTGTGATGGTCAGTCCCAGATGGCTCCAAACCCAGAGAAGTCAACAGCACTTCTGGACACAGTTAACATAAGGCTTTCTTTTTGCACAGTAAAGCTTTAACTGCATTTATTGACAAATTGGAGATTGTCAGCCCATCTTTGTGCCTCAAAAACTAGGCCTTTCCTGGATACTGATTTTGTACCAAATCACCTGTTGACATCACATCATTAATTGTTTTACCTCATTACTAGCCCGAAATTGCCCAACTTGTTTTGGAATGTGTTTCAGGCATTTTGAGTAATTTTAGGGGGGAAAGAATATCTTCTCTCAGCAATCCCATAAAATAACATTAGGTTCCCCTTGGATTGTGCCCTTGTGGTTCTCTTACAGTTATATAACATATGCTAAGTAACATTTGTAAAAGGCTGCTTTTAGGTCATTTTCTAAACCACAAACCAACATATTGGGAATGTTTCGATAACACTCAATATTAAGCAAATTATGTTCATATAAAAATGTTTTCTTGGTTTGAATCCAAAATACTGAAAACACTTTATTATAATGTATTTAAGGGTCAATAAAAATAACTAAACATCAATTAAACAGTTATAAGCCTGTTTAAATGAACTCCCTCACTACAAACCCTCAAGTGCCAAGCACGAGGAGTGAAAAATCAGTACGCATGCGCGAACATCGACGTTTTAAGACATTATTGCTGCTGTGTCTCCGCCTGCTGGACGAACTGGGGAAAAAAAATCTCACACACATACGGTGGTGTTTGAAAGTTTGTGAACCCTTTAGAATTTTCTCTATTTCTGTATAAATATGACCTAAAACATCATCAGATTTTCACACAAGTCCTAAAAGTAGATAAAGAGAACCCAGTTAAACAAATGGGACAAAATATTATACTTGGTCATTTATTTATTTGGGAAAATGATCCAATATTACATATCTGTGAGTGGCAAAAGTATGTGAACCTTTGCTTTCAGTATCTGGTGTGACCCCCTTGTGCAGCAATAACTGAAACTAAACGTTTCCGGTAACTGTTGATCAGTCCTGCACACCGGCTTGGAGGAATTTTAGCCCGTTCCTCCGTACAGAACAGCTTCAACTCTGGGATGTTGGTGGGATTCCTCACATGAACTGCTCGCTTCAGGTCCTTCCACAACATTTCCATTGGATTAAGGTCAGGACTTTGACTTGGCCATTCCAAAACATTAACTTTATTCTTCTTTAACCATTCTTTGGTAGAACGACTTGTGTGCTTAGGGTCGTTGTCTTGCTGCATGACCCACCTTCTCTTGAGATTCAGTTCATGGACAGATGTCCTGACATTTTCCTTTAGAATTCGCTGGTATAATTCAGAATTCATTGTTCCATCAATGATGGCAAGCCATCCTAGCCCAGATGCAGCAAAACAGGCCCAAACCATGATACTACCACCACCATGTTTCACACATGGGATAAGGTTCTTATGCTGGAATGCAGTGTTTTCCTTTCTCCAAACATAATGCTTCTCATTTAAACCAAAAAGTTCTGCTTTGGTCTCATCCATCCACAAAACATTTTTCCAATAGCCTTCTCCATGTGATCTTGTTCATGTGATCTTTAGCAAACTGCAGATGAGCAGCAATGTTCTTTTTGGAGAGCAGTGGCTTTCTCCTTGCAACCCTACCATGCACACCATTGTTGTTCAGCGTTCTCCTGATGGTGGACTCATGAACATTAGCCAATGTGAGAGAGGCCTTCAGTTACTTAGAAGTTACCCTGGGGTCCTTTGTGACCTCGCCGACTAGTACACACCTTGCTCTTGGAGTGATCTTTGTTGGTCAACCACTCCTGGGGAGGGTAACAATGGTCTTGAATTTCCTCCATTTGTACACAATCTGTCTGACTGTGGATTGGTGGAGTCCAAACTCTTTAGAGATGGTTTTGTAACGTTTTCCAGCCTGATGAGCATCAACACCGCTTTTTCTGAGGTCCTCAGAAATCTCCTTTGTTCATGCCATGATACTTCGATAGATCCCTGTTCTTTAAATAAAACAGGGTGCCCACTCACACCTGATTGTCATCCCATTGATTGAAAACACCTGACTCTAATTTCACCTTCAAATTAACTGTTAATCCTAGAGGTTCACATACTTTTGCTACTCACAGATATGTAATATTGGATCATTTTTCTCAATAAATAAATCTCATCTCATTATCTCTAGCCGCTTTATCCTGTTCTACTGGGTTCTCTTTATCTACTTTTAGGACTTGTGTGAAAATCTGATGATGTTTTAGGTCACATTTATGCAGAAATATAGAAAATTCTAAAGGGTTCACAAACTTTCAAACACCACTGGATAACAGATGCAGATTTATTACTGCTCTGGACACTAGGTGGCGATATATATATACACACACACCTTGTTTTCTTCCTTACAAGAACAGCACGAAGAAGAGGAGACGTATGGGTATGGTATGGTATTTATATGCGTTTTATTTTTATTAACTAAATAAGTTTGTTTTATACAATAATTCTGATGGATTATGTTTGCTTAAAATCAGATATTATGAGGGTTCGTGTAGCAAAACATTGTTAGCAGGGCACTTAGCATTGAGCTGTTAGCTGATTAGCATGTTCACTGACTGCACAGAATATACAAAATAATAACCTGAATGCATGTTATTGTCAGCCTTCTATGTTTTATTCCACATATACTTTTCATGTATTTTGCAGAAAGACCTCCAGTTCAGTGCAATGGCGATGATCTGTGTGATTTCTCAGAAGTTTAATGTCTGTGCTGAAATGGAAATCTTGCAGATCCTGTGAGTCTTCAATCCCAGTAAGACACACCAGTATGCACACCAACACCAGTGACAGTTTGGGGACAGGAAGTACTACTGTGCTTTATGCTTACATTTTCGTGCATCCCTGGCCCTGTCCTGAACATTATGGTCTAGTGTTTTCCCTTCTCCTAACACACCTGATCCAGTTAGGGTGACCATTTCCATAACACCAAAAAGGAGGACATTATTTGGACAGGGGGTCTGGGGGCCCTCCCCCAGAAAATTTTGTATTTCTTTGGTATTATGCACTGTAGATGATGATATGTTCAAACTCTTTGCAATTTTACACTGTTGAAATCCTTTCTGATATTGCTCCACTATTTGTTGGCACAGAATTCGGGGGATTGGTGATCCTCTTCCCATCTTTACTTTTGAGAGCTGTTGCCACTCCAAGGCTACGTTTACATTAGACCGTATCTGTCTCGTTTTCTTCGTGGATGCACTGTCTGTTTACATTAAACCGCCTGGAAACGGGAATCCGCCAGCGTCCACGTATTCAATCCAGATCGTGTCAGCTCCGGTGCTGTGTAAACACTGAGAATACGCGGATACGCTGTGCTGAGCTCTAGCTGGCGTCTCATTGGACAACGTCACTGTGACATCCACCTTCCTGATTCGCTGGCGTTGGTCATGTGACGCGACTGCTGAAAACGGCGCGGACTTCCGCCTTGTATCACCTTTCATTAAAGAGTATAAAAGTATGAAAATACTGATGCAAATACTGCCCATTGTGTAGTTATGATTGTCTTTAGGCTTGCCATCCTTCCACTTGCAAGTGGTAAGTGATGTGCGCTGGGATCACACACACAGCGGCTCAGTCCCGAATCACAGCTTGTGCACTTCACTCGCGTGCTCTGTGAGCTGCGCAAGGCCGGAGTGCGCACCCTCCAGAGGGCACTCGCTGTTCAGGGCGGAGTGATTTGGAGCGCAGGATGCCTGCGGAGCCGAGTGTATCCGTGTATTGGTGTTGCTGTGTGCACGCAAATCGTGTATTGGCGTTGCTGTGTGCACACTAATCGTTTTAAAAACGTTAATCTGATGATCCGCTGATACGGTCTAATGTAAACATGGGCTCAGATGCAATTTCCTGCATTCTAATCAATTTTAGGGTGAATAATGGCAAATCCCATCTGATTCATAGCCCTCAAATTTTTATGTAAACCACAGTGGCAAGATTGAGAATGGATTATTTTTATGCAAGTCACTCAAGTTTGGTGAAATCAACATCGCAATTTTGTAGGCTTAAAGATTATGATTGTGGGGGAAAAAGAGTAAGGTCAAAGCATTCATAGTATTTATTATAATTCATGTATTAGCTCTTAATTGGCTAGAACACACAGTATTTATATTTCTTAAAACATTGTGGAGTTAACAAACCACTGAAATTAAACTTAAGGTGCTGAGTACCAAAAAGCACAACATTTGTAGATTCTCAAAGAACAAATAGGCAACATAACCAGCAACATTATAAAACGTTTTAAAGCATTCATAGTATTTATTATAATTCATGTATTAGCTCTTAATTGGCTAGAACACCATATTTGTATTTATTAAAAACATTGTGGAGTAACAAACCACTGAAATTAAACTTAAGGTAGATATAGTAGATGTGCATTTGCACTGTCATCCATATCCTAACAAGTTAAGTTGTGAGCAGCTGGTCTACTGGACAGACTCGTGTTTCCAAGTCCCAGCCAGGGCCAGGGGGGCAGGGCACTCGGCACGCGCCAGGAAGATCATCAAAGGATAGAGCGCAACGCGTTCTAGAACGCAACGCCTCGCGGTGCGGAGTTCGCATTGCATGCCAAAAAACATCGAGCCATAGACCCTTTATTGTAGATTACTAGTGTGCAGCACAGATCTGCAGTTTCCCTGCAAAACGTTATTCTAGAACTCTGCTCTTCCAGTCTGGCAAGTCGATATTATATAATTCCGCTCATCGTCTCTAAAAGGAGGACAAATGTGCGTCCGGCTTGATGCTGCGCCGGACGCCGGACAAGACATTGAAAAGACGGACGGTCCAGCCTAAAACCGGACGTCTGGCCACCCTAGATCCAGTCCATCCTGAGCTGAACTGGGTGTATTAGATTGCAAAAAACACTAAAATGTGCACGACACTAGGCAATCCAGGACCAGAGTTTGGGATCTGTGACATACCAGTTGAAGAATGTGAGGAGAGTGGTGAGGACAGCAGAGAAAATCATTGGGACTTCTCTTCCCTCCATTCAGGACATTGCACCAAGGCGTTGCATGTCTCGAGTCAGAAACCTCATCAGTGACCCCTCATTATGGACTGTTCTGGCCTCTGGAAAGAGGTTCTGCAGCATTAGGTGCAGGACCACCAGGTTCTGTAACAGCTTTTTCCCACAGGCCACCAGACCGCTGAACTCCAAACCCAAACTTCTATTTATAACTTGAACATTCCAAATTCCACAGGTCACTTGTCTGTGCTGAGCCAATTTGCAACGAAATTTCGTTTGGCGTACACTTGTTGCATACTGAATGACAGTGAAGGTTGTCTAAGTCTATTCTATCATACTATTGACTCTACAAGATCAGCACTCTCTCTGCAGGCAGACATACAGTGCTCAGCGTAAATGTGTACACCCCCCCCTTTGAAAAGTAACATCTCATGTCATTATCTCTAGCCGCTTTATCCTGTTCTACAGGGTCGCAGGCAAGCTGGAGCCTATCCCAGCTGACTACGGGCGAAAGGCGGGGTACACCCTGGACAAGTCGCCAGGTCATCACAGGGCTGACACACAGACACAGACAACCATTCACACCTACGGTCAATTTAGAGTCACCAGTTAACCTAACCTGCATGTCTTTGGACTGTGGGGGAAACCGGAGCACCCGGAGGAAACCCACGCGGACACGGGGAGAACATGCAAACTCTGCACAGAAAGGCCCTCGCCGGCCGCGGGGCTCGAACCCGGACCTTCTTGCTGTGAGGCGACAGCGCTAACCACTACACCACCGTGCCACCCTGAAAAGTAATTTAGTGACCATTTAGACACCATTTAGTGACCATCCTCTTGAATTGCTGATTTTAATTTAAGCAAGACAGAAAGGTACATGATAAGAAAATACATGAACTGGACCAACTGGTGAGATCAGTTTCTCTCAAGTTCAAACATGACATAATTTGGATATTCATAAGCATGTTTAAATATATTTAGAAGAGCAATAAAAACTTGCTGCCATCTGAATTGTAGAACTTTACATGTTCAACTGAATAATGGAAAATACCCCAGCATTTACGGTAAATCTGTATCTGTGAGTCACACTGAGGTCATGAAACTAGAGTCACATGACAATGACTATAGTCTACAGGCATTAACTATTATAAAAGGTACTCAAGTAGACTACACTGTAATTAGATAAATGTTCCTGGTATTTATTATTACTGCATTATTTGCAAGCAGGTTTATACCCCAGAGTTGGCAACACTGACTGATCTAGGACAGAGCTGATTCTAATTTTGCCACTCCTTAAACTACACATTAAAATCTGGTCACAAGTAGATCACAAGAGACAGAGAGACATTCACATCAGACATGTCTTGAATGCGTTTTACGTGGCCACATGAGGTGATTTCATAAATATCACTAACTGGACCTTCAGTGTTTTTGGCAAAGGCACATATTAACATACTGTACTACACAAATTTTTTCATCAGGCCAGTTTTAATTCTACTTTGTTACATTCAGCCATTTTCTTCACACACACAACTCAGGGGAACCATCCGGGCCTTCTAGGCCTTCAAAGAAGGCCCAAACATATCAGCATTTCTCCCTCATCCCGTTCTCATTATCTCTAGCCGCTTTATCCTGTTCTACAGGGTCGCAGGCAAGCTGGAGCCTATCCCAGCTGACAACGGGCGAAAGGCGGGGTACACCCTGGACAAGTCGCCAGGTCATCACAGGGCTGACACATAGACACAGACAACCATTCACACCTACGGTCAATTTAGAGTCACCAGTTAACCTAACCTGCATGTCTTTGGACTGTGGGGGAAACCGGAGCACCCGGAGGAAACCCACGCGGACACGGGGAGAACATGCAAACTCTGCACAGAAAGGCCCTCGCCGGCTGCGGGGCTCGAACCCGGACCTTCTTGCTGTGAGGCGACAGCGCTAACCACTACACCACCGTGCCGCCCTGAAAAGTAACATTTTAAACAATATCTCAATGAACACAAACAATTTCCAAAATGTTGACAAGGCAAAGTTTAATATAACATCTGTTTAACTTATAACGTGAAAGTAAGGTTAATAATATAACTTAGATTACACATTTTTTCAGTTTTACTCAAATTAGGGTGGTGCAAAAATGGAGTACACCCCACAACAAAAACTACTACATCTAGTACTTTGTATGGCCTCCATGATTTTTAATGACAGCACCAAGTCTTCTAGGCATGGAATGAACAAGTTGGCGACATTTTGCAACATCAATCTTTTTCCATTCTTCAACAACGACCTCTTTTAGTGACTGGATGCTGGATGGAGAGTGATGCTCAACTTGTCTCTTCAGAATTCCCCATAGGTGTTCGATTGGGTTCAGATCAGGAGACATACTTGGCCACTGAATCACTTTCACCCCGTTCTTCTTCAGAAATCCAACAGTGGCCTTAGATGTGTGTTTAGTCATGTTGGAAAAGTGCACAATGACCAAGGGCACGGAGTGATGGTAACATCTTCTCTTTCAGTATAGAGCAATACATCTGTGAATTCATGATGCCATCAATGAAATGCAGCTCCCCGACACCAGCAGCACTCATGCAGCCCCACATAAGGACACTGCCACCACCATGTTTCACTGTAGGCACCATGCATTTTTCTTTGTATTCCTCACCTTTGCGACGCCGTACAGTTTTGAAGCCATCAGTTCCAAAAACATTTATCTTGGTCTCATCAGTCCAGAGTATAGAGTCCCAGTAGTCTTCATCTTTGTCAGCATGGGCCCTGGCAAACTCTAGGCGGGCTTTTTTGTGCCTGGGCTTCTTTTGTGGACGGCATCCATGCATGCCATTCCTCTGCAGTGTACGCAGTATTGTATCATGGGAAATAGTCACCCCAGTTTGGCTTTCTACTTCTTTAGATAACTGCAGTGAACTTGCATGCCAATTTTCTTCAACCCTTCTCATCAGAAGACGCTCCTGTCGAGGTGTCAACTTCCGTGGACGACCTGGACGTCTCTGTGAGATGGTTGGAGTTCCATCTTTCTTAAATTTTTGTACCACTTTTGCTACAGTATTCTGACTGATAAGTAAAGCTTTGCTGATCATCTTGTAGCCTTCAACTTTGTGGGGGGAATTCTGAAGAGACAAGTTGAGCATCACTCTCCATCCAGCATCCAGTCACTAAAAGAGGTCGTTGTTGAAGAATGGAAAAAGATTGATGTTGCAAAATGTCGCCAACTTGTTCATTCCATGCCTAGAAGACTTGGTGCTGCCATTAAAAATCATGGAGGCCATACAAAGTACTAGATGTAGTAGTTTTTGTTGTGGGGTGTACTCCAT
Source organism: Neoarius graeffei (assembly GCF_027579695.1). NCBI lineage: Eukaryota > Metazoa > Chordata > Actinopteri > Siluriformes > Ariidae > Neoarius > Neoarius graeffei. The sequence continues at coordinate 41,532,410 of NC_083595.1, read as the reverse complement.
TTTTGCACCACCCTAATTTGAGTAAAACTGAAAAAATGTGTAATCTAAGTTTATATTATTAATCTTACTTTCACGTTATAAGTTAAACAGATGTTATATTAAACTTTGTCTTGTCAACATTTTGGAAATTGTTTGTGTTCATTGAGATATTGTTTTAAAATGTTACTTTTCAAAGGGGGTGTACTCATTTACGCTGAGCACTGTTGACTCGTTACATAATTGGAGTCTAGACCATGGAATGAAATTCAGTACTTCAAAGTGTTTTTTTACAAATGTCTAGGAAGAAAAAAAAACCCATCAAGCAAACATACCACCTGGATGGGCAGGTCCTTGAATCTGCAACTCAGACAACAGATCTCGGTGTACTTGTGACCAAGGGTCTATCATGGGGAACTCGGATCAAGCACGTGTGCAAAGGTTAACAAATTTATTAGGGCTTGTGAAGCGTGTCTGCTGGGACATGCGTGATACTGCGACAAGGCAGCTCCTCTACTGTACCTTATGGCCCTTTTCCACTACCCTTTTTCAGCTCGCTTCAGCTCACTTCAGCCCGACACGGCTCGCGTTTCGACTACCAAAAAACAGCACGACTCAGCTCGCTTCAGCCCTGCTTAGCCCCTAAAACTCGCACCGTTTTGGAGTGGGGCTGAAGCGAGCCAAAGCGAGCCGAGTGAGGCTGGGGGCGTGAGCAGACACTCCCCTGTGCACTGATTGGTGAGGAGGAGTGTCCTCACATGCCCACACACGCCCCGCGAGCATGCTGGGATCTGTAAACACCGCAAACCCGGAAGGAGAAGAATTACGAGAATTTCTGAAGCCTTATGCGCCTCGCCTCATCTATACGCTCTTGCCAGTATCTGTTCGCGTTGTCGGTGACAACAAGCCACAGAACCAAGACCAGCAACACTAACGACTCCATGTCCTCCATGTTTATTGTTTACTATTCTGGTCGTGAGACTACTGCTTAAAAGATTACTGATGTCACTGTTTGCGCTGCCTAACGACATCACGTGACGTCCACCCACTTTCGCTAACTCCACCCAATGTGTCCACCCACTTCCAGCCAGCACGGTTCAGCGCGGTTGTAGTCGAAATGCAACTCCAACAGCCCCACTCAGCTCGACTCAGCCCAACTCAGCACGGCACGGCTCAGCCCGACTCAGCACGGCACGGCTCAGCCGCGTTTGTAGTGGAAAAGTTGCATTAGTGAGGCCCTGCCTTGAATATGCATGTAACTTATGGTCACCATACACAGTAAAGCACAAAGCTCTAATGGAGAACATTCAGAGACGTGCAACCAAGTTTATTTTAAATTACCCTCCCTGTGATGTCTGCTACATAGAAAGACTTAAATCTCTGAAACTTTTACCGTTGGAACATAGGTGTGAGATTAATGACTTGATACTGTTTTACAAGATTCGGTCTGGCACTACTGCAAATTTTTCCAGCTTGCCAATTCCTGCTACATCTTGCTATTTCATTCGGAACCTTGATGCTGCTAACTACCGTCCTCTTTCCAGTCATAAACAGAACTACTTTCGGGAATCTTATTTCCCAAGAACTGTTAAACTATGGAATACCCTTTCTTCAAACATTAAGAACGCAACCAGTTTAACTGTATTTAAGAGTCGACTTCATACTTTGAAAAGCTACCTACTGTACATACCGGCCACCGTAGTCAGTTATCTATCTTATTAATAATAGGATATTAGAAACTTTTTCATTGTTTAAGCATTACATGCATACAGTTGTGTTCAAAATAATAGCAGTGTGTTTAAAAACGTGAATAAAGCTCAAAATCCTTATAATAGTTTTTATTTCCATGCATTGGGAACAATGCACATTATATTCTACATCAAAACATGAAGAAAAATGTATCAATATTTTAATTACTTTACAGAAAATGAAGAAAAATGAACATTGGGCTGTTCAAAAAAATAGCAGTGTCTGCATTTTTCATTACAAACTCCAAATATTTACTGTATAAACTGAAAAAATCTTAAGGATTTAGTATTCCTGTGAATCACTAAACTAATATTTAGTTGTATAACCACGGTTTCTGAGAACTTCTGGCACCTGTGAACAGGTATTCCAGCCCAGGATGATTTGACAACATTCCACAATTCCTCTGCATTTCTTGGTTTTGCCTCAGAAACAGCATTTTTGATGTCACCCCACAAGTTTTCTATCGGATTAAGGTCCGGGGATTGGGCTGGCCACTCCATAACTTTCATTTTGTTGGTCTTGAACCCTGATGCTGCTCGCTTACTGGTGTGTTTGGGGTCGTTGTCTTGTTGAAACACCCATTTCAAGGGCATTTCCTCTTCAGCATAAGGCAACATGACCTCCTCAAGTATTTTGATATATGCAAACTGATCCATGATCCCTGGTATGCGATAAATGGGCCCAACATCATTAGTCTGGCTAACGCGACTGCAAAGCTCTACGAGCTATTGGTCTGGCCAAGATATTAAGCCCAACCGTTTCCCAAAGTGCGTGGTTGACCCGCCTCCCTGAAATGCCTCAGTTTGCTACTGGTCGAAGCCAGAAAAGGCTGTGACGAAGCTTAAACCAATCACATCACTCTTTCCTCTGACGTATGTGACGCGACGATAGGATTCTCGCTGAGAACCATTGATTTGGCTACTAGCGGGGCTAACTGGTAGATTAAACTCTCATCGAAGCCGGTCGGGAGCAAGGCGAAAACGTCCTTCCTTTCAATAAATACCTCCAGGGCTGCTCTTTGCTCCGTTTTCAATGAGAACTTCCCGTTGAATGCTTTCAATACAGCATGATTCTGTAAACAATCTATGGCTTCCGGTCGCAGTTCTACTACGTCACTGCCTTGAACACGCCTCTACCCAGGGCCGTTGGAGATGCTCAAAGTTGATTGGTTCCCGATTTTTCCGGAGCTTGGAAGAGCTGTAGATAGCTTGCCTGGCCAGACTAAGCTCGCAACAGGCCCTCATGTTGCGTCACGCTTAGGATGGGCGGGCCCAGGCTACAACATCATAGTAAGAGAAACATTCCCATATCATGATGCTTGCACCACCATGCTTCACTGTCTTCAGAGTGTACTGTGGCTTGAATTCAGTGTTTGGGGGTCGTCTGAAAAACTGTCTTGGACCCAAAAAGAACAATTTTACTTTCATCAGTCCACAAAATGTTTTTCCATTTCTCTTTAGGCCAGTCGATGTGTTCTTTGGCAAACTGTATCCTCTTCAGCACGTCTTTTTTTTTTTTTTAACAGTGGAACTTTGCGGGAGTTTCTTGCCGATAGATTAGCTTCACACAGGCATCTTCTAATTGTCACAGTACTCACAGGTAACTTCAGACCGTCTTTGATCACCCTGGAGCTGATCATTGGCTGAGTCTTTGCCATTCTGGCTATTCTTCGATCCATTCGAATAGTAGTCTTCTGTTTTCTTCCACGTCTCTCTGGCTTTGCTGTCCATTTTAAAGCCCTGGAGATCATTTTAGCTGAGCAGCCCATCATTTTCTGCACTTCTTTACAGTATACGTTTTACCTCTCCAATCAACGTTTTAATCAAAGCACGCTGTTCTTCTGAACAATGTCTGGAACGACCCATGTTTCTCAGGTTTTCAGAGAGAAATGGATGTACAACATGTGCTGGCTTCATCCTTAAATTAGGGCCACCTGACTGACATCTGTTTTTTCACAGAATGAATGATCTCACTAATTAAACTCCACACTGCTATTATTTTGAACACGCCCCTTTCACTTAATTATTCGATTACACAGACTCAGGAGCATGCATATCATGAATGTTGGGTCTGTTGGTTTTCTATGACTCCACTACACCTACTGGTAAATTATTTGCCATGTAGTAATATAATTTCCACCAAAAACAGTGATTGATCTGGTTAGTCGTGTTGGACTGCTATTATTTTGAACACAAGTGTACATGATTTATTTTCATAGTTTATCAGCAACAATATTTTTTTTTTTTTTGTATTTGTGCAAGGGAAAATTGTCAATTGGGACTATCCGTCCTATAATTTTCACCTGTCAATCAGCTTTGTATGGATTTATGACAAACTCTGTTTAAACTAAACTACTCACACCCTGTTTTTCTGATTCATACAGAAGTGGCTGTTGGAGACCATTAGTAAAGGTAAGCACCCCTGATTTATCATATGATGTCTGGTCTTGGAGGGATTACATCAACTGACACGCTTTCTGTAGCCACTGAAGAAGATAGAGACAGCAATGTAATCAGTATGGATAAATATATATTATATGGACCGGAGTGTTTTACTGGGAAATACGCCACTCGTATACAAGCTACAACTGGGACGTGGAGAACCAAAACCATGACAAATCTCCATATATCGCTCATGAGGAAATCGATGAATTGTTTTGATAAATTTGGGTACTTTTTGTTTGTGAATGTGTCGATATAATAAAATGAAAATCACTTATTGGCTTGAAGATATGAAGTTTATCTTCTCATGTTGGAAAAACTCACATTCTTCATACGAGATACATCGCAGATCTGTGATTGTGACATTTAAATAATATTGGCTGGCTTTTTTTTTTTTTTAACCTCTGCCAAGGAGGTTATGATTTCAGTAGTGTTTGTTGGTTTGTCTGTTAGGAACATTACAGAAAAAGTAATGAACGGATTGCTCTGAAATTTTTTCCAGAGGTGTGACTGGGCACAAGTAACAATCCATTAAATTTTGGTGGTGATCCAGATCACCTTCTGGATCCCGGATTTTTTTAAAGGATTAATTTTTTCCCCATTGAAATGAATGGGGCGGCATGGTGGTGTAGTGGTTAGCGCTGTCGCCTCACAGCAAGAAGGTCCGGGTTTGAGCCCCGTGGCCGGCGAGGGCCTTTCTGTGCGGAGTTTGCATGTTCTCCCCGTGTCCGCGTGGGTTTCCTCCGGGTGCTCCGGTTTCCCCCACAGTCCAAAGACATGCAGGTTAGGTTAACTGGTGACTCTAAATTGACCGTAGGTGTGAATGTGAGTGTGAATGGTTGTCTGTGTCTATGTGTCAGCCCTGTGATGACCTGGTGACTTGTCCAGGGTTTACCCCGCCTTTCGCCCGTAGTCAGCTGGGATAGGCTCCAGCTTGCCTGCGACCCTGTAGAACAGGATAAAGCGGCTAGAGATAATGAGATGAGATGAAGTGAATGGGCGCGTGACGCAAAAAACAGTTTTTCCTTCTGTAGGCCAAACCGTAAGGTGTAAAGTCATGAAACTTGGTACACTGATAGAGGAGTGGACTCTGATTGATTTAATCAAGTTTCATGTTGGTACGTCCCACGCTCTAGCGCCACCAACTGATCAGTCTTACATGCATTCATGCACGTAACTTTTGATCTGTATGTCCGATTTTCATAAGTCTGGTGCCGTTATAATCCTTGGAGCTAGACGGTTCCATTGCACCCTATGACATCATTCTCCGCCTCATTAGATTTTCCGCCATTTTGAATTTTGTCCAAAGTGAAGGTAGAGTGACCCTGGTCGCATGTTTTGTCCGATCATCACGAAACGTGGTACACATGATCTCCCGTCCATGCCTAATGAATGATATTCGTTTCGCTCTCATATGTCGAAGCGTTCGCCCGTGGCAGCCAATCAAAATCGATGGCGAAGCCACCAAACAGGAAGTGAGCTCATATCACGGAAACGCTTTGACATATCAAGACCATATTTAGTGGCACGACTTTGGACACCATCCAAACTACCCTCATCAAATATGGTGTCATTTGGCCACTAGGGGGCGTCACAATTAGCAAAAACGTATTTTGGCTGATATCTCAGAAACGCTTTGACATATCAAGACTATTTGTTGAGATGACTTTCGGCACCAGTTCATGTACCCTCATCAAATTGTGTCATTTGGCCACTAGGGGGCGCCACAATGAGCAAAACCGTGTTTTGGGTCATATCTCTTTACGGATTTAGAATTGCATCTAAATTTCCATGTTGGTGATGCTCTGGGATGTCCCTGTAAAGAACCTAGCCAGCCTGTCATCTCCGCATGAGAATCCGCCTTGTGTCTCGGCAGAGATTCTTGGCGGAGGTCTGCGCTCTCAGAGTGCTTTTCTAGTTCATGGTATATCAGATGTATATTCCATTCAGCTAGCATGATACTAAACTTGTCTTCGACTCCTTCATTATCATGCTAGCTGAATGGAATATCTAATATACCACGAAAAAAATCCAGCCATTATTATTATTTATTATTATTATTATACATTCCTTTTGGGTGTTCAGCGTGTCTTTTTTTTTTTTTTTTCCAAAATTCTCTCAAAATCTTCCGTATTTAACAAAGCAAACCTGGCAGCCATGTTTGTTTACAAATTGTCAGTCACTCGCTAGCCCGGAAGTTTTACGTCTCCGACGTGTGACGTCATGTTGTCTTGACAACCATCCAATATCATAAACCATATTCGACGCTCATTCTCCGTTGGCTAGAGTGACGTAATACACGTAGGAAAAGCGATATACTAACAATATTGCATGCTTTCAAACCAAATGAATGAAATCTGCTAGAAGGGAATAAAACACATCTTTTTATTCCTTGGAAAAAGTGTCCTGTGTGGATAATTATTCTTGATATTTCACTCCGATGACATCACTCCCAGTGTTTTCCTGCTGACTAGACGCGTGTTGTCAAAATGGCGAACCGGTTCAAAATGAACATTCTTTTGATTAACTTGTGTAATTTTTTTTTTTTTGGTAGATGTGTCCTTATAAAGAATATTACACGGTGGTGCAAAGATATGAAGTTCATCTCTTGCTGAAAAATATCACTCATTTGTTACGCCCACTCATATATAAAATATATTTGTGTGTGTATGTTCACTACTCGAAGATAAACTTCATATTTTTGCGCAACCGTGTAATATTCTCTGTATATTTCTTGTTGTAAAATAAGTAAAGCCTATGATCATGACTTTCAAAACAGTTACTAATCATAGCATGCTAAAACAATGTTTTCGTATATCCCAGTAATTGATGTTATCTACTATTTAATATCTTTATCAGATATTAATATCTTTTTCACAGGAGCTTCATTTGTTAGTTCGGACAGTTCCAGCTTTTGACGCTGCCCCTTGACCTCTGAATATATCTGCACTATGAGTAAGCCAAAGGGCAGAGATGACACACCGAACAGTCTGTCCAATCGAGATGCCGTTGACTTGCCTGATGATGCCTCTTTGAGCGACTCTGATCCTGATGAGCCCTCCCAGCCCCTCACCAGAAAGGTTGAGGAATTGTCTTCTTCCTCTGAAGAGGAAAATGTTCAGCATGGCAGTGATGTACCTCAAGGAACTACCATGTTCAAGTTGACCGGTGGGAGTTTTGGCTTCTCATTCCGCAGCAAAAACATCTTTGATCAGCTGGATGGTGCTCTGAAGTTTACTTCAAGTCAGCTGGCTGAAGACAACGTTGTCGATGGTACATTTGCTCGTCCTGCTCCGCCATCACCCCCTAGGAAACTTCGAGAACCAGAGAGAACCAAGAAAGCTTCATCAACCAAAACAGTACCAGACTACCTGCTTCACCCTGAGCGGTGGACACGGTATGACCTGGATGATGTTCCTGAGACAAGTGACAGGAAAAACAGCCAAGTGGCTCATGAATTCATACAGGGTCTCCAGAACCGTAGGAGATCCCAAGAAGCTACTGCAAGTTCTTTTAGCCCAGCTTTCAACCAGGACCACAGCAGCAGCTCTGAGCACAAGATTATCTTCTCTAAGCCCAGCCAGTCCTCCAAAGATGAAGGCCAGAATGTGCACAAGGTGGACCAGGTAAAGACAAAAGAGGTTGGTTTAGTTCACTTGGATGACGAACAGGAGGAAGATGAAGAAGAAAAAGAAGGGGGGAAAATGCCCTCTCTTCACCAGAACCTTTCGCTGGATGGCAAGGAAAAGAAAAGAAAGTTGTTAGACGAAGGCAGTGATGACGAAGAAGGAAAGGGGAGTAATGTTACTTTCAGTAGCGGGAGAAAAGTGAACCGCAAGAACTTCCGCAAGGCAGTTCAGGAAGAGGACTAAAAACTTTTGAGTGCATGCATATGCCCAATCTTTATCTCTTCTGTGAAATATAATCAGCTCTTACCCTGTGAGAGCTCTATAATCCACTCTTACCCTTACTCTCTGTGATTTGATCAAGTATTTTTAATGTGTTGGTGGTAAAAGCAACAGTCAGTACCAGAGATGAGATTCTATTACATGTTTCTGCATCTTTTGCAATGTTTTTCATTGTGTCTTTTTTATTTTTTGTGTGTAAAACAGTATTGTAAAGTAAAGAATGGATTACAAAAAAACAAAAACTTAGCTCATCTATAAACCATTTTTAATAAATAAGTTGCTTTCAGATTTTGTAGACTGAAATCATATATTAAACAGTTTTCTCTTGACGTTTGGAGAATAAAGAAGCTGATAACAGCTTTGCATAGTTGCTTGGACGAGTCCTGTTTTGTCCTGCTGAAAGCAGAGTTGCAGTTTAACCCTCCTTTAAAAAAAAAGGGGGGGAGCCTTAAAATCCAGCTTAGATTACACCCAGGTGTGGCATTTACGGACCATTTCCCAGCGTCGATTCCTTGCGCTATCGCATCTGATAACATCTACACCAGGCTGGACTCTGTCTCCTCTGAATCTTTCCTCATTTGCCATTTTATCAGTTACGTGTACATATCCAGTTAATGACTTTCTCACTTGTTCCTAGGTACAATTTGCCAGTCCCAGTTTACCTGGCAAGAAATAGATTTAGAGTTCCATGGATCAGTTGTTATTTGGATGGTAAATGATTCTCAGCACAGCAGCCATGCTAGAACACCACCTCAATGCTAATGTTCTTGAAACGCTCATATCACTGTGACATTTACTATGCTGCCATATTAGTGCCGTAGGTGCTGACAAAATGTGCACAGCAGCAGATGATTTACAGTATTATGTATGTATTGATGCAACCTATATAGTGGTCTTGATTACTACTACTGCAACGAGGACTTTGCTTGGCATCCACTGGTACGAGTTTTCCAATCATCTCTGATGGCAATTGGCCATGGCAGTTTGGAGTTCATCATATGTGAGCCCAGTATCCTCAAGTAATTGGTCAATGTATATTTTTGCAGGTCTTCCTCTGGTACGTCTCCTATGAGGTGCTTGCCATAAAAGCACATCAGCTACAAGTTCCTCTTTGCTGCGCCAACAATGAATCGCAGTCTATATTTTTGGATGATTTCTGAGATTCAGTGAAGTTCTCCATAAAGTTCTTTATTTGTGATGTGTTGTTTCGAAAATATGTTAAGTGTAGCGCGAAGCATTCTAGTCTACAGTATGTATAACTAAAAATTCTCCATTGATTGTCATTGTCCGTATAATGGAACCATTACATGGTTTTGATAACGTCTAGTAATTGTTAATTCAGTAATTAATTCAATTCATCATCTTTAGTAACAGGTCAGGGTGGATTCAGAGCCTGGAATACTGGGTGTGAGGTGGAGACGCGCACGCGCGCACACACACCTAGACATTTAGCAGATGCTCTTATCCAGAGCATACAACATACCCAGAGCAGTTGGGGTTAGGTACCTTGCTCAGTGGTACTTCAGCTGGTCCAGGGAATTGAATCGGCAACCTTTTGGTCCCAAATCTGCTTATCTAACCATTACGCCATGGGGGAAATTTCCACACACTCCAGCCCCTCACACACTCACATCTACATTTTCAGAAGTAGGGGTCCATTTCTGTCCCCCAAGGTCCAGTCTACACTATTGGACCTTAAGGTAACTGTGTACCTTTTAAGGGTCAAAAAGGTACATACATGTTCCCAATCAGGGCAGCACGGTGGTGTAGTGGTTAGCACTGTTGCCTCATAGCAAGAAGGTCCTGGGTTCGAGCCTTTCTGTGTGGAGTTTGCATGTTCTCCCGATGGACTGTCGGGGAAACCCAGGCAGACAAAGACATGCAGGTTAGGCTAACTGGTAAAAAGAAAGAAAGCACAACTTTATTCATCACACACTTGTGAAATTTCCTCTCTGTATTTAACCCATCTGAAGCAGTGAGCACACACACATACCCAGAGCAGTAGGCAGCCATGCTAACAGCGCCTGGGGAGCAATCGGCTCAGCCCAAGGCCGTCCCATATTAACCGAACCACATGTCTTTGGATTATGGGGGAAACCGGAGCACCCGGAGGAAACCCACACAGACACGGGGAGAACATGCAAACTCCACACAGAAAGGCCCTCGCCGGCCGCTGGGTTCAAACCCAGAACCTTCTTGCTGTGAGGCGACCGTGCCACCAAATTGACCATAGGTGTGAATGTGAGTGTGAATGGTTGTTTGTCTCTGTGTCAGCCCTGCGATAACCTGGCGACTTGTCCAGGGTGTACCCTGCCTCTCGCCCATAGTCAGCTGGGATAGGATTCAGCTTGCCTGCGACCCTGTAGAACAGGATAAGCGGCTACAGATAATGGATGGATGTTCCCAATCAGTATTGGTACAAATACTAGTGCATCTCAAAAAATTAGAATATTGTGAAAAAGTTCAATATTTTCCATCAGTTATTTAAGAAAGTGAAAATGTTATATATTATAGGCTCATTACACAAACTAAAATGTTTCAAGCATTTTTCTATTTTAATTTTAATCAGTATGACATACAGTACAACATTTAAAAAAAACATCTCAAAATATTAGAATATTTCATTTCGAGTTTGAGTAAAACAGTATGAAAGCGCATCTCTCGGTCTAGTTCAGTACACACAACCACAATCATGGGGAAGACTGCTGACTTGACTGTTGTTCAGAAGATGATCACTGATGCCCTCCACAAGGAGGATAAGCCACAAAAGGTCATTGCTGAAAAGGGTGGCTGGAAAAAGGTGCACAAGCAACAGGGATGGCTGCAGTCTTGAGAGGATTGTCAAGAAAAGTTGATTCAAGAACTTGGGAGAGCTTCACAAGGAGTGGACTGAGGCTGGTGTCAGTGTATCAAGACCCATCACGAACAGACATCTTCAAGAAAGGGGATACAACTTTCGCATTCCTAATATACTCCTGAGCCAGAGACAATGTCAGAAGTGTCTTATCTGGGCTAAGGAGAGAAAGAAATGGACTGTTTCTCAGTGGTCCAAAGTCCTCTTTTCAGATGAAAGTACATTTTGCATTTAATTTGGAAATCACGGTTCTAGAGTCTGGAGGAAGAGTGGAGAGGCACAGAATCCAAGGTGTTTGAAGCCCAGTGTGAAGTTTCCACAGTCTGTGATGATTTGGGGTGCCATGTCATCTGCTGGTGTTGGTCCACTGTATTTTATCAAATCCAAAGTCAACACAGCCATCTACCAGGAGTTTTTAGAGCACTTCATGCTTCCATCTGCTGACGAGCTTTTGGAGATGCTGATTTCCTTTTCCAGCAGGACGTAGCACCTACCCACAGTGCCAAAACTACTACCAAATGGTTTGCTGACCATGATATTACTGTGTTTGATTGGCCAGCCAACTTGCCTGACCTGAACCCCATAGAGAATCTATGGGGTATTGTCAAGAGGAAGATGAGAAACACCCGACCCAAAAATACAGATACACTGAAGGCCACTATCAAAGCAACCTGGGCTTCCATAACACCTCAGCAGTGCCACAGACTGATCACCTCCATGCCACACCGCATTGATACAGTAATTCATGGTAAAGGAGCCCCAACCAAGTATTGAGTGTATAAATGAATATACTTTTCAGAAGTTGGACATTTCTGTATTGTAAATCCTTTTTTTGATTGATCTTCAGGAATATTCTAATAATTTGAGATACTGGATTTCTGATTTTCATGAGCTATAAGCCATAATCATCAACATTAAAACAAAAAAAGGCTTTAAATATTTCACTTTACATGTAATGAATATAGAATATATGAAAGTTTACCTTTTTGAATTAAATTATGAAAAAAAGGAACTTTTTCATGGTATTCTAATTTTTTGAGATGTACTAGTGAGTACCTTAGAGTCTAAGATACTTACTAGTGCAGGGGTGCCCAACCTTTTTTCAACCAAGATCTACTTTTGAAGTTGATGGTGTGCCGAGATCTACCAAGTCAAAACAGAAGGGGCAGCCAATAAACAAGGAACCCCAATAGCAGATCAAGCTTAATTGAGTTTTTTTTATTTGTACTGGAGAATAATGCTGCGTTCATGTGCTATGGGAATTATGGTAAATACCAAACGCCGACATGGAAAGCACACATGAACGCCCCCTCTTATGGTATTTTCCACTGGGCAACTCGTAGAAAATTTTGATACACGAGTTGCCGAGATGAGATGAACTTTAACCTTTTCAACATGGCGGCGAGCAGTACAAGACACTTGAATGTTAAGCACTGTACGCTACTAAAGTTGTTTTTTTTTTTACTAGTACTAGTGGGTAGTTTTTTGTGTCTATGCAATGTTGCGTCATTAACAAGTGTAATATAATACGTTAGAAATCCGTTTCCTTTAAAAATGTGTTGTTATGGTTTGTTTTTACCTATCCAGAGCAGACGCTATTGCTAACGATAGCTAACTAACTATTGCTAACTTGAATCTGGTCCACCATCTTTAATTTGTCAACAACAACAAAAGCATGTGAACACAACACACTGGTAAATACCACTTCCCAACTGGAAAATATCATCTTCCCATAGCACATGAATGCAGCATAAATCCAACAAATGAGGAAACACTCAAAGTTTCAATAATAGGTTGTCCAAAATAGAACTTCACAAGACACACACACTCACTCTCACCCACACACACACACAGTCAATCACACACACACACTATTGAGTAGCAACACACACTATCAACCACACACAAACACACACTCCAAAAGTCTAACAAAAAGAGCAGTCCAGAAACTCCAGAAAAGGCTGGGCCAAAAATCCAAAACTTCAAAAGCAGTAATTCCACATAGTAACGCGCGCGCACACACAGATGCATTAACTTCAAAACACCAGAAAAGAGCAGTCCAGAGACTCCAGAAAAGGCTGGGCAGTCCAAAAATCAAAAAATTCAAAAGCAGGAATTCCACATAGTAACACACACACACAATAACTTTCACAACTTCAAAACACAGGCGGCACGGTGGTGTAGTGGTTAGCGCTGTCGCCTCACAGCAAGAAGGTCCTGGGTTCGAGCCCCGGGGCCGGCGAGGGCCTTTCTGTGTGGAGTTTGCATGTTCTCCCCGTGTCCGCGTGGGTTTCCTCCGGGTGCTCCGGTTTCCCCCACAGTCCAAAGACATGCAGGTTAGGTTAACTGGTGACTCTAAATTGACCGTAGGTGTGAATGTGAGTGTGAATGGTTGTCTGTCTCTATGTGTCAGCCCTGTGATGACCTGGCGACTTGTCCAGGGTGTACCCCGCCTTTCGCCCGTAGTCAGCTGGGATAGGCTCCAGCTTGCCTGCGACCCTGTAGAAGGATAAAGCGGCTACAGATAATGAGATGAGATGAGAACTTCAAAACACCAGAAAAGAGCAGTCCAGAGACTCCAGAAAAGGCGGGGCAGTCCAAAAATCCAAAAAATAGCTAAGGCAGCTGGGCCATAGAAGGTTCACGCTGCACGCTGCATGCTGCACACTACACGCTACACGCGTGTAAAGAAAAGTGGACAAACGTAGCATGACTTGCTCTGGGCCATAGAACGGCGTTCACGTTGCACGCTGCACACTTCACGCGTGAAGCGTGAAATGAACATGCACACTTTTTTCTAGGCGTGAAGATGGAAATTCCAGTCAATGCATGCGGTCACCGCCGCGCCAGCCAATCAGAACGGGTCTAGGGAGATAACTATGCTTTCAGGGGAAAACTTCAGAAAAAATATAATTGAATGGTATAATTGAAAAATAGTTCTTCATCGGGATTGTCAAGCAGATTATAGAATGTTCGGTGAAATTCACCACGGGTTTCTCTCAGAAGGAAGTGTTCTCGGCTCCAAATTCTGTTCCTTTTTCTCTTCCTCTGTCTCAGTAAAAGCAGAATGAGGCAATCGTCGTCATCCGAAGAGTCCATATTGTTGGTTACTCGGTCAAAGTAGAACAGACGCAACACGTGAACATCCAAGCATGAAGTTTAATGGCCCAGGGTCCGGTTCTTCACGTGAACGTGTAGCGTGCAGCATGCAGCGTGCAGCGTGAACCTTCTATGGCCCAGCTGCCTAAGTCCACAGTAAAAGACAATTAAAATCCCAAAAAGAAAAGTTTTCAAGGAGAAGGGAAGTCCAATATTCCAAACTTCACTGGACACTGGGCAGGCAAACCAGCAGACAGACTTGAATTCAACTGAAAAACAGATAAAATCAGAACATACTCTTCTAAGTATCACATGGCAATCTGACACAGAACACACAGGAAACTGAACTAGGAGGAGACATTCAGGTAAACAAAAGATGACAGGTAGTGACAGCCAACAATTGTTCTGCACCTACCTTAATTATGCACATGACAGAAAGAAAAGCAAACTAAAATTCTAAATATGTCTAATTCAAGATAAAAAAAAATCAGTTCTCTACCTTAGTGGGACTTCTGGCACTGGGCAGAGGCAGCTAGCTTCTCATAATCCGGACAGTAGGAGCTGAGTGCCAGCCTTAAGCAGGCCGCAAGGTGGTCATCAGTCAGTGTGGTTCTGTACTTGGACTTGATTATTTTCATGTGTGAAAAGACAGACTCATACAAATATGTGGATCCAAAAAGGGCAGTCGTATTCAGTGCACATTGTCTGAGGCTTGGATACTTCTCTTCCAGCAGCAGGTTCCAGAATTCGCCACTCATGCCAGGTGTTGCTCTGGATTTGATTTCAATGTCATTTTGCAGTGTGAGAATTTCATTCTCAACAGCACTGGCGTCCAGGTTGAAGAGTGAGGCTAGGTTGGACGTAATGCGATCCACATCAACATTGTCACCAAAAGGGAAGCACAGAAAGCTGGCTACAGGCTCAATCAGTGGCGTGCACAGATAGACACGAGGTGGCGCTCAAGCACCTGCCCCTCTGCCCTCTGTCCAAAAAAGTGCCCTTTTGAATTTTTTTTTTACAGTTTACTGAGGCCAATGTCGACATGATCTTTTAGAAAAGCCGCGGCATTAAAAGCGTGTGTGAAAATAATGTCCCGATGTGTGCCCCTTCCGCACACACACCGGACCTCTGTCTCTCTTGCTCTGTCACGTGAACAAGCGTGCAGTGCATTCAATGTGAGGTTGCAGCCAGTGGCGTGCACAGACATTTTGGGGGGCAAGTGCTCTGGGGGGAAAAAAGGGCACTTTTTTGCGCATGTGGAACACCTTATTATAAAAGTCTGAGATTTAACCCTCCTCTTGTGTTCGGGTCGCCACTGACCCGTTTTAGTTTTTAAAGGTGTAAAACAACCACTTAATGTTAATTTATTACATCAAGGCTTTTTGACTTTGCCAGGAATCTCTAGTTGAACAAAATAGAAAAAGAAATTTTTGTTTTCCTAAATCTGAAAATGGTCTAGCAAAAAATATAATACTTATGTGCAGTTGTTTCTGTATGCGACGGGCTACTTCACAACAAAATAATTACAGCTTGGGCTTAGAGGGCAAACAATACATTTTCACTCAATTCATGTGTTACCTGGCTGGTGGGGCAGGGGAAGAGCTGACTGACTGCCCGATGTGTTGTCTGCACTACGACAAGGCCGTGGCTTCCAGGACGCTATGCTGCTGCAACCTCACATTGAATGTACTGCACGCTTGTTCACGTGACAGAGCAAGAGAGACAGAGGTCCGGTGTGTGTATGGAGGGGGCACACATCGGGACATTATTTTCACACACGCTTTTAATGCCGCGGCTTTTCTAAAATATCATGTCAACATTGGCCTCAGTAAACTGTAAAAAAAAAAATTCAAAAGGGCACTTTTTTGGACAGAAGGCAGGTGCTTGAGCACCACCGTGTGTCTATCTGTGCGCGCCACTGGTTGCAGCAGCATAGCGTCCTGGAAGCCACGGCCTTGTCATAGCGCAGACAACACATCGGGCAGTCAGTCAGCTCTTCCCCTGCCCCACCAGCCAGGTAACACATGAATCGAGTGAAAATGTATTGTTTGCCCTCTAAGCCCAAGCTGTAATTATTTTGTCGTGAAGTAGCCCGTCGCATACAGAAACAACTGCACATAAGTATTATATTTTTTGCTAGACCATTTTCAGATTTAGGAAAACAAAAATTTCTTTTTCTGTTTTGTTCAACTAGAGATTCCTGGCAAAGTCAAAAAGCCTTGATGTAATAAATTAAGTGGTTGTTTTACACCAGGGGTGTCCAAACTGATCCATAAAGGGCCGTGTGGCTGCAGGTTTTCATTCCAGCCATGCAGCAGCACACCTGATTTGGCTTATTCAATCAACTGTCTTCACACAGTCAAATACTTGCAGCCACACCCACCCTTGTTTAAAGGGTGGGTGTGGCTGCAAGTATTTGACTGTGTGAAGACAGTTCAGTTGATTGAATGAGCCAAGTCAGGTGTGCTGCTGCATGGCTGGAATGAAAACCTGCAGCCACACACATACATGTCAACCTATACGGAATGTCCGTATTTTATACGGATTTGATTCAATAAACGTAGTATACGGCCGTACAAATAAAGTTATACGGATTCTTTAAAAAAAACTTCAATGTTTATTTAGAGCTATAATCAATTCCCACGATGATAAAAGAGCGCATAACATTTACAAACGTACTGTACACCACAGAAAGCACAAACAGCCAGTAAAGAGTCTTATGAAATTGCGCGTTATCTTGTGGTAGCGAGACTTTGTTCCACTTTTGATCATGCGCACACCGCATTGCGAGAATCCCGCCAACCGGGAAGTAACATTTTGTCTGAAAAGCGTATTTCCACCTGAGCGACTTTCAAAAGATTCTGAATGGGCACTCCGGCAAGATCAACACAGACACTTGCTGTGACATGCAGCCTAGTGAGGTATTGGTGCAGACTGCTAAAAAAAGCTGTCATGGAGTACAATTCAGAACATTAGAGTGACACTTTGTGTTTTTGTCAAACATTGGAGCTTTGTATTCATTCTGAAGGTTTATTGTTATTAATATTGAATAAAAAGTAACTTGGATACATCATTGTTAATTATCATTCAAATTTTAGGTAAATTATTTTCATTTGCATCTTATACGGATTTTATAAGGGAAATACGGATTTTGGAGGTTGGTTATACAGGTTTGATTGACCAAAGGTTGACATGTATGCACACGGCCCTTTATGGATCAGTTTGGACACCCGTTTTACACCTTTAAAAACTAAAACGGGTCAGTGGCGACCCGAACACAAGAGGAGGGTTAAATCTCAGACTTTTATAATAAGGTGTTCCACATGCGCAAAAAAGTGCCCTTTTTTCCCCCCAGAGCACTTGCCCCCCAAAATGTTTGTGCACGCCACTGGGCTCAATGGACGCAAAGTCGGTAAACCAGCGCTCAAACTCCGACAGAATGATTTGGATTTGGTGCTCATAACGAGCAAGTTCCACACCGTCTTTGCCCTGACGGCGGAGCTCTGCCTCCATGTGGGAAAGTTCCTCAAATCACACCGTTGCAGCCTGCTTAACATCAGGTACAACATTGGCTTTAAATGTAAATAGGCTTACTGCCCCAGTGGCAAGCCGTTGTACCCGTAAAGGTACAGTGATGTACTTTGGTTTCAGGGACAGTCTTGGGTAAACAGTCCAGGAAACCGGAGAACACCAAATATTGGGCGCATTAACACCAGTCCAGGGCGGCACGGTGGTGTAGTGGTTAGCGCTGTCGCCTCACAGCAAGAAGGTCCTGGGTTCGAGCCCCGGGGCCGGCAAGGGCCCTTCTGTGTGGAGTTTGCATGTTCTCCTCCGGGTGCTCCGGTTTCCCCCACAGTCCAAAGACATGCAGGTTAGGTTAACTGGTGACTCTAAATTGACCGTGAGTGTGAATGGTTGTCTGTGTCTATGTGTCAGCCCTGTGATGACCTGGCGACTTGTCCAGGGTGTACCCCGCCTTTCACCCGTAGTCAGCTGGGATAGGCTCCAGCTCGCCCGCGACCCTGTAGAACAGGATAAAGTGGCTAGAGATAATGAGATGAGATGATTAAGAACTGATTTATACATAATCATCCTTATATTATGGAATTGAAAAGTGTAGAGTGTTGTATAAAGAGAGTTTGGTTTTTATTACCTCCACCAAGGAGGTTATGTTTTCGGTACCGTTGGTTTGTCTGTTAGCAACTTGACGGAAAAAGTTATGAACGGATTGCTCTGAAATTTTTTCCAGAGGTGTGACTGGGCACAAGTAACAATCCATTAAATTTTGGCGGTGATCCGGATTACCTTCTGGATCCCGGAATTTTTTAAAGGAGTCTTGGCGGAGGTCTGCGCTCTCCGAGTGCTTTTCTAGTTACAGTATCAAATTTAGCCAGCCTGCTGGAGTGTACCCTTTCTTTTGACTGACTTTTTTTTTGACATGTATTTTTATTATTTCAAAAGATATATATGTCACAGTAC
The DNA here is from genome assembly GCF_027579695.1 of Neoarius graeffei. Lineage (NCBI taxonomy): Eukaryota > Metazoa > Chordata > Actinopteri > Siluriformes > Ariidae > Neoarius > Neoarius graeffei. The sequence goes on along the minus strand of NC_083595.1, from coordinate 41,513,904 downwards.
AGTATTATATTACACTCAAAGTCCTTATAACCCATATCCCACCCACAACATTCCTGCCGGGAAAGAAGGAAAAAAAAACAACACACAAACAACAAACAAAAATCACACAAGAGGGGAGGGGAGGGGAGGGCTCAGTTGAAAGTGTATAGTTTGCACTACACTACTGGGTCAAGCTATGAGGAAGGCAATGTGGTAAGTTCGTCAAAGTATGTCAGTAAAGGGTCCCAGGTTTTAAAGAACTTCCCTGTTGACCCTCTGAGGGTGAACTTAATCTTTTCAATTTTCAGAAACATCATCATGTCAGAGAGCCATGTTGAAGCTTTTGGTGAAGTTGCTGACTTCCATTCCATCAATATACGTCTCTTTGCAATTAAAGTAGCAAAAGCAACAATGTCTTCTTTGCGATTAGGCATTAAATAATCTCCACTCCCTGTGACCCCAAATATGGCTGTTATAAAAGTAGGTTGTAAATCTAAATCAAAGGCTTCATTTAAGATATCAAATACTGACGTCCAGAAGTCCTGAAGTCTTGGACACGACCAAAACATATGAGAGAGGTTTGCTCGGCCTTGTTTACAACGGTCACATAAGTCAGTTGTATTGGGATATATTTTTGCCATCTTGACTTTACTATAGTGCAAGCGGTGTAGGACTTTAAACTGAATTATATTTAACCGTGCACAAGAAGTTGTCCCATTCACCCAACACAAAGCTCTGTCCCATGCTGTCTCTGGAATTTTTGTACCTAGTTCCTCTTCCCATTTTATTTTAATGCCATCCATAGAGACCTTGTTAGCTGCCATAATCAAATTATAAATTTTTGAAATTTGACCTCCAAAAATTAGAGGAATTTCCAATATATCCTCTACATGTGGGCGGCACGGTGGTGTAGTGGTTAGCGCTGTCGCCTCACAGCAAGAAGGTCCTGGGTTCGAGCCCCAGGGCCGGCGAGGGCCTTTCTGTGTGGAGTTTGCATGTTCTCCCCGTGTCCGCGTGGGTTTCCTCCGGGTGCTCCGGTTTCCCCCACAGTCCAAAGACATGCAGGTTAGGTTAACTGGTGACTCTAAATTGACCGTAGGTGTGAATGTGAGTGTGAATGGTTGTCTGTCTCTATGTGTCAGCCCTGTGATGACCTGGCGACTTGTCCAGGGTGTACCCCGCCTTTCGCCCGTAGTCAGCTGGGATAGGCTCCAGCTTGCCTGCGACCCTGTAGAAGGATAAAGCGGCTAGAGATAATGAGATGAGATGAGATCCTCTACATGTGAGGGCGCTGGCAATTGAGGAAATGATGGAAAATGGGTTTGAATGAAATGACGTATCTGGAGATACCTGAAAAAGCTAGTTCTTGGAAATTGAAATTTGTTTACCAGCTCAGTGAAGCTTAGGAAAACCCCCTTTATGAAGAAATCTTTGCAAGTCTTAAGGCCCATGTGTTCCCATTGTTTGAAAGTGCCATCCAGTCTGGAAGCTGGGAAAAGAGGGTTATCACAAATAGGGCTAAGCATGGAAAGCTTGACTGACTTTTTTACTTCTAAAAGTACTCAATGAAAAAAAGTAGAGAGATAATTTTAAAGCAGGTAAATTTTTTTTAAGTATCCATTTTGTAGTTACTAGAAATTAAGAAAAGGCCTTTTTGTTATTAACATTTTTAATTGTTAATAAAAGGAATTTTTCAGCTAATAGGCTGTTATTTTATTTGATCCTTTGCAAATATGGCTAAATAATTACTGTTTCAAAAGGGACCTGGCGACTTGTCCAGGGTGTACCCCGCCTTTCGCCCGTAGGCAGCTGGGATAGGCTCCAGCTCGCCTGCGACCCTGTAGAAGGATAAAGCGGCTAGAGATAATGAGATGAGATGAACACCAGTCCATCTGCAGCAAAACAATCAGTCCAGTTTCAGTCTCTCATTGTTTTTAGGTTTTAGTATCACACTCCTCCCTCACTCGGAGTGCAATGACGTCACTGACTTACACCTGTGCACAAGGTAGGCAGTCTTCAGACAGCTCCGGGCGCGCGTGCAGGATTCCAGAAGTAACGCGGAAGTTTGAGAGAGAGAGAGAGAGGGATGAAGTTGTTTATGTTCTAACCTAATACGCTTAATGGACCAGTGGACACTGCAGACGTCGACGAGGCAGCAGAGCTGAATTTCACATTTCAATTAATGATCATCGCACCTTAAATCTCCGGAAATCTCCACTTCACCATGCCCTTCCAAAAGAAAAGAAAACAGGTTTGTTTCAAACGTTCTGGTTCTAATGTTTGTCTGAGTAACAAAGTGTGAAAGATCTATAAATCTCCAGTTATTAGAATTACATGACATTACAGGACTCTTTACGCATGCGTGAGCTGCTGTTTCAGGACTTATTGTATTTCAGACATAATGGCTTGTTGGCAAACATTGTATGTTATTCAAATGAAGTTTCTTTGAAGGTGGATGGAGTTGTCCCACCCCAGTTACACACATCCGTTTCTTAATAACTTGACATCATTCTGATTCTGATCATTTTGAAATATTGTTTATTAAACTTTAGGTATAGCTACAGTCTTAAAGAAGAAAAGTTACCTGGTGTGTGTGTGTTTTTTTTAAACAGGGATTTTGCTTTGCTTTGACAGCAAGTCACTGTGCACTCTCAGAAAATAAGGTACATTGTCCCTTTAGGGGCGGCACGGTGGTGTAGTGGTTAGCACTGTCGCCTCACAGCAAGAAGGTCCGGGTTCGAGCCCCGTGGCCGGCGAGGGCCTTTCTGTGCGGAGTTTGCATGTTCTCCCCGTGTCCGCGTGGGTTTCCTCCGGGTGCTCCGGTTTCCCCAACAGTCCAAAGACATGCAGGTTAGGTTAACTGGTGACTCTAAATTGACCGTAGGTGTGAATGTGAGTGTGAATGGTTGTCTGTGTCTATGTGTCAGCCCTGTGATGACCTGGCGACTTGTCCAGGGTGTACCCCGCCTTTCGCCCGTAGTCAGCTGGGATAGGCTCCAGCTTGCCTGCGACCCTGTAGAACAGGATAAAGCGGCTAGACATAATGAGATGAGATGTCCCTTTAGGGGCAGCACGGTGGTGTAGTGGTTAGCACTGTCGCCTCACAGCAAGAAGGTTCTGGGTTCGAGCCAAGCAGCCAGCGGGGGCCTTTCTGTGTGGAGTTTGCATGTCTGCATGGGTTTCCTTGACAGTCCAAAGACATGCAGGTTAGGTTCACTGGTGACTCTAAATTGACCGTAGGTGTGAATGGTTGTTTGTCTGTGTGTCAGCCCTGTGATGACCTGGCGACTTGTCCAGGGTGTACCCCACCTCTCGCCCATAGTCAGCTGGGATAGGCTCCAGCTTGCCTGCGACCCTGTAGAACAGGATAAGCGGCTACAGATAATAGCTGGATGGATTGTCCCTTTAGAGGTACAACAGTTTGTTACCGGAGCAGTACCTTCTAAAGTACTTACTTATACTCCTTATATACTGTTTAGGAACATGTATGTATCTTTTTGGCCCTAAAAAGCAATACCGGACAATGTGCAATATAAAGTGCAATATCTTTCCCATATCTTCTCATCTCATCTCATTATCTCTAGCCGCTTTATCCTGTTCTACAGGGTCACAGGCAAGCTGGAGCCTATCCCAGCTGACTACGGGTGAAAGGCAGGGTACACCCTGGACAAGTCGCCAGGTCATCACAGGGCTGACACATAGACACAGACAACCATTCACACTCACATTCACACCTACGGTCAATTTAGAGTCACCAGTTAACCTAACCTGCATGTCTTTGGACTGTGGGGGAAACCGGAGCACCTGCAGGAAACCCATGCGGACACGGGGAGAACATGCAAACTCCACACAGAAAGGCCCTTGCCGGCCACGGGGCTCGAACCCGGACCTAGACTGAACAGTGAGCTGCAAAAAAACTGAAAACTGAATTTAAGGAGAAAATTCCTTAATACTTGTGAAATTATCCTGCTGCATGGACAGAGAATTTTACTTCACAAGACATCTTGGAATAAGTTGGTTACAATCTAGAACTAGTTTTAATAATCTCAGAGTTTGTGTCTTGTATTGTTCTAATAGGAAATGCTAGATCATTTCAACTATATTCAAAATATTCTAACTTAAGATATTTTTGCAGTGTGTATCGCTTACTGTTCAAAGTACAAAAAGGAAACAAGGGCCGCACAGTGGTGCATTAGTTAGTACCGTTACCTCATGCTCACAGGAAACAGGTTCTGGGTTCAAACCTGCTGGTTGATGAGGGCCTTTCTGTGTGAAGTTTGCATGTTTTCCTTGTGCCTGCATGGGTTTCGTTCAGGTGCTCTGGTTTCCTTCTGCAATCCAAAGATATGCGGATTAGGTCAACTGGCTACTCTAAATTGCCCGTAGGTGTGAATGTGAATGGTGTGATAGATTGGTGATCTGTCCAGGATGTACTCCACGTCTTGCCCAATGTCAGCTGGGATTGGCTCCAGTTCACCCATGACCCACAATGGATAAGTGGTGGATGGATGGATGACCACTTGTCCTCACTGTGAGCAGATAAGTAGGAACAGATCGATTGCTCCAGTTATCCTCGTATGACAGTTGTTCTCAGTCTACTCGTTGCTCCAAAACTCGTTGCTTCTGTCTTTTAAAAACCAGAATTCCCTTTTTCAAATAGTTAAGTGGTCTGGCAGGCTGATTGGAGAGCCACAACTTAGCCCATGTTTACATTAGACCGTATCAGTGGATCATCAGATTAACGTTTTTAAAACGATTTGCATGCACACAGCAACGCCAATACACGATTTGCGTGCACACAGCAACACCAATACACGATTTACGTGCACACAGCAACACCAATACACGGATACGCTCGGCTCCGCAGGCATCCTGCGCTCCAAATCACTCCGCCCTGAACAGCGAGTGCCCTCTGGAGGGTGCGCACTCCGGCCCTGCGCAGCTCACACAGCGCGCGAGTGAAGTGCACAAGCCACGATTCGGGACTGAGCCGCTGTGTGTGTGATCCCAGCGCATATCACTTACCACTTGCAAGTGGAAGGATGGCAAGCCTAAAGACCATCATAACTACACAATGGGCAGTATTTGCATCAGTATTTGCATCAGTATTTTCATACTTTTATACTCTTTAATGAAAGGTGATACAAGGCGGAAGTCCGCGCCGTTTTTCAGCAGTCGCGTCACATGACCAACGCCAGCGAATCAGGAAGGTGGATGTCACAGTGACGTTGTCCAATGAGACGCCAGCTAGAGCTCAGCACAGCGTATCCGCGTATCCTCAATGTTTACACAGCACCGGAGCTGACACGATCTGGATTGAATACGTGGACCCTGGCGGATTCTCGTTTCCCGGGGTTTCCAGGCGGTTTAATGTAAACGGACAGTGCATCCGCGAAGAAAACGAGACAGATACGGTCTAATGTAAACTTGGCCTTAGTCCTGAGACCCTGTACACCAGACAGTTGCAGAGGATAGCTGGTTCCATCTTGGAAGATAGCTCTCACCCACTGTATAAGGAATTTCAGCTCCTTCCATCTGGTTACAGATACAACCTACCTGTCTGCAAGACAAAGCGTTTCAGAGGAAGTTTTGTCCCCTCTGCTATTAGAGAGATTAATAATATAACTTCTAAACATAGGCTGTAATAGCACAATTTATTTTATTTGTTTTATAATTAATTTTTAATTTGTTTATATATTTAAGGATCTTATCAGTCTCATTTTATTATATATTCATCAATCTATCATGGCTGGTATATCACTGTTTTTTTTTTTTTACACAATGTGACACTATGTCACTTTAGGATGCGCTACTTTGGTATTGTCTAATGTTACTGTTTTTAAACATTTCTGTAATATTTCAAATGTTTGTATGTTAAGCGTGTCCTTTGTTTTAAATGTTTTGTATGAGTGGAGATCACTTGGCTGCACACCAAATCTACCTTTGGGTACAAATAAAGTTATCTAATCTAATCTAATCTAAAAAGCCCGATGTGATCTGATGTTGAAATCTACAGTGAACTTGTTTTCCTACCCTACTCAAAACTGAAAGCAGACAGATACTGTATGTGCTGTAATCTCATACTGGAACATTTGGTGGTATTGTGCTGAATTGCTTTTAGCTTAATGTTATGGGTATTAGTTGGATATGTACAAGAGCCAGACACTTGTTAGCAGTGTTTTTGAAAAAGTGCCTTTATATGTTGTCTGGATATTTTCAGTGTGAAAATGTGTCTGTTTAGGTGTCCTAAAGATGAAGCTGAGAGTTGTCCGAGGTATCGGGGTGTAATAAAAGAAGACTGGATGAACAGTAATTTAGTGCTGGTTATACTGGCTGTGTTGAGTGCTTTGTTGCATTATTTTTCTCTTTTTCTTAATCGTAAACTGATACATACCTCGGAGGCATGTCTGGACCTGTCATTATGTTAAACCTGGAGGAGTAGACTTTGAATCATAACTGGTGTTTGCTGCTGTTACAATGATCAAACAAAATGGTGTATCTTCTTGTAGACACACACTAGTCCATTTGTTCATGTAAATGGATTGTTTTGACTTTGGATGTTGTACATGAATATAAAGAACTTGTAGAGAGCTACACCTATTTAACGGACATTTAAATCACCCACAACACAAGAACAGTTAATAGTATCGGCATGTGATGGCTTTGGATAAACAAGATGTTTAGGTATGTACTGCTTTTATTCAGTTTTTATTTCCTGTATGTCGTATCCCTTAAAATAGAAACAGATTTATATGCATCTACCGATTGATGTCATGATTGCAGTATTATAATAATCTGTTTGATTATTTGTGGACTGAATTTAACAATAGACATTGCCACAAGGCAGAATTACAAAAATCCACGTCGATGTCTATTTAGATCCCTCATGACAAGGTCAAAAGTAACAGTGGCAACAGAAACCTCCCTGAGATGACATGAGGAAGAAACCTTGAGAGGAACAAGACTTGAAAGGGAGCACATCCTCAACTGGGTGACGCTGGATTGCGGAATTAGAGAACATTACATTATACCGTTATAGAAGCGTAAAGTTAAACATTACTGTGTTGAAAAATGTTCTGTATGAGCATATTGTGAATGCATCCTGTTTATTCTTAGCCCTGATAGAACATTGTACACTAATTTGTGTAACAGTTCAGAGCTGAAAGCAGAGTCATTCCTTATCAAAAATAAATATACTTCAAGTTAATTTTATTGAGTATACTTTTGTGTACCAAGTATACTAATATCCATGTACTTGCAGTATACTTGTAAGTAAACTAATCTACAACCCCGATTCCAAAAAAATTGGGACAAATTGTAAATAAAAACGGAATGTAATGATGTGGAAGTTTCAAAATTCCATATTTTATTCAGAATAGAACATAGATGACATATCAAATGTTTAAACTGAGAAAATGTATCATTTAAAGAAAAATTAGGTGATTTTAAATTTCATGACAACAACACATCTCAAAAAAGTTGGGACAAGGCCATGTTTACCACTGTGAGACATCCCCTTTTCTCTTTACAACAGTCTGTAAACGTCTGGGGACTGAGGAGACAAGTTGCTCAAGTTTAGGGATAGGAATGTTAACCCATTCTTGTCTAATGTAGGATTCTAGTTGCTCAACTGTCTTAGGTCTTTTTCATCGTATCTTCAGTTTTATGATGCGCCAAATGTTTTCTATGGGTGAAAGATCTGGACTGCAGGCTGGCCAGTTCAGTACCCGGACCCTTCTTCTACGCAGCCATGATGCTGTAATTGATGCAGTATGTGGTTTGGCATTGTCATGTTGGAAAATGCAAGGTCTTCCCTGAAAGAGACGTCGTCTGGATGGGAGCAAATGTTGCTCTAGAACCTGGATATACCTTTCAGCATTGATGGTGTCTTTCCAGATGTGTAAGCTGCCCATGCCACACGCACTAATGCAACCCCATACCATCAGAGATGCAGGCTTCTGAACTGAGCACTGATAACAACTTGGGTCGCCCTTCTCCTCTTTAGTCCGAATGACACGGCGTCCCTGATTTCCATAAAGAACTTCAAATTTTGATTCGTCTGACCACAGAACAGTTTTCCACTTTGCCACAGTCCATTTTAAATGAGCCTTGGCCCAGAGAAGACGTCTGCACTTCTGGATCGTGTTTAGATACGGCTTCTTCTTTGAACTATAGAGTTTTAGCTGGCAACGGCGGATGGCACGGTGAATTGTGTTCACAGATAATGTTCTCTGGAAATATTCCTGAGCCCATTTTGTGATTTCCAATACAGAAGCATGCCTGTATGTGATGCAGTGCCGTCTAAGGGCCCGAAGATCACGGGCACCCAGTATGGTTTTCTGGCCTTGACCCTTACGCACAGAGATTCTTCCAGATTCTCTGAATCTTTTGATGATATTATGCACTGTAGATGATGATATGTTCAAACTCTTTGCAATTTTACACTGTCGAACTCCTTTCTGATATTGCTCCACTATTTGTTGGTGCAGAATTGGGGGGATTGGTGATCCTCTTCCCATCTTTACTTCTGAGAGCCGTTGTCACTCCAAGATGCTCTTTTTATACCCAGTCATGTTAATGACCTATTGCCAGTTGACCTAATGAGTTGCAATTTGGTCCTCCAGCTGTTCCTTTTTTGTACCTTTAACTTTTCCAGCCTCTTATTGCCCCTGTCCCAACTTTTTTGAGATGTGTTGCTGTCATGAAATTTCAAATGAGCCAATACTTGGCATGAAATTTCAAAATGTCTCACTTTCAACATTTGATATGTTGTCTATGTCCTATTGTGAATACAATATCAGTTTTTGAGATTTTGTAAATTATTGCATGGGCGGCACGGTGGTGTAGTGGTTAGTGCTGTCGCCTCACAGCAAGAAAGCCCGGGTTCGAGCCCCGTGGCCGGCGAGGGCCTTTCTGTGTGGAGTTTGCATGTTCTCCCCGTGTCTGCGTGGATTTCCTCCGGGTGCTCCGGTTTCCCCCACAGTCCAAAGACATGCAGGTTAGGTTAACTGGTGACTCTCAATTGACCGTAGGTGTGAATGTGAGTGTGAATGGTTGTCTGTGTCTGTGTCAGCCCTGTGATGACCTGGCGACTTGTCCAGGGTGTACCCTGCCTTTCGCCCGTAGTCAGCTGGGATAGGCTCCAGCTTGCCTGCGACCCTGTAGAACAGGATAAAGCGGCTAGAGATGAGAATGAAATTATTGCATTCCGTTTTTATTTACAATTTGTACTTTGTCCCAACTTTTTTGGAATCAGGGTTGTAATACTTCTTGGGACTAAATTGGCCCACTTTTCGTTTATAAAAAGTATACTTTAAGTCTAAGAGAAGTAAACTCTGAGTATACAACTAGTATTTTTTTTTTTTATTTTGTACTGCAAATATGCCACAAATAAACTTGTATACTAATAGTTTACTAGTTCTATACTTGTAGTCCACTCTTTAGTTTACAAAAGCGTACTTCATAGTGTACTGGAAATATACTATGAGTTTACTTGTTTTATACTTCTAGTCCACTTTTTAGTTTACTAAAGTATACTTTGTAGTATACTGGAAATATACTATCGGTTTACTCGTTACACACTTCTAGTCCACTTATTAGTTTATAAAAGTATACTTTATAGAATATTGGAAATATACTATTAGTTACTGGTTATACACATCTAGTCCACTTTTTAGTTTTGAAGTATATTGCAGTTACCCTTCTAGGTATACTATTAATTTTCTAGCCCTAACCCTTACCTCATGCACACTACCACTAGACAACTTAAGTGTTTTGTATCTTAAGTTACAATGAAGTTATAAAGGTAAGAATTCACAAAATAACAGATACTCAGGATTAAGAACATATTCAATTTCTTTAAAAATCAAAATTTAAAGCAACATCGTATTAAATGCCAAAATATAAAAACATGGCAATGATGACTGAAATTGACAACCAAGCTCTAAAGAAAAAGAAATAAATTTAAAAAAAGTAATTATCCCACTCAGGAGAAATGAAAAAAAAAAAAACTTATATGAAACCACAGACGTATCTAAGAGTCAACAATGCTGTCTAACCCAGCAAAGAGCAGTGACAGAAAACATATCACAAAGAAGCCAATATGTGTGAAAAAGAAGTATTTTATAGGCTACTATCAAAAGGATAAGCACAACTACAGGGCAAGTACACTTAAACATAAAGCACAAATATTTTAATACTTTATTACACTTTTGTTAAGTATATCTTGATCAAAAGTTTAAGTATAAGCTACACGGTGGTTAGCACGGTCACCTCACAGCAAGAAGGTTCTGGGTTTGAACCTAGTACCCGGCGAGGGCCTTTCTGTGTGGAGTTTGCATGTTCTCCCTGTGTCTGCGTGGGTTTCCTCCGGGTGCTCCGGTTTCCCCCGCAGTCCAAAGACACGTGGTTAGGTTAATATGGGACGGCCTTGGGCTGAGGTGCCCTTGAGCGCGGCACCTAACTCCCAACTGCTCCCCGGGTGCTGTTAGCATGGCTGCCCACTGCTCTGGGTATGTGTGTGTGCTCACTGCTCACGTGTGCGCGCATGTGTGTGTTCACTGCTTCAGATGGGTTAAATGCAGAGAGGAAATTTCACAAGTGTGTGATGAATAAAGTTGTGCTTTCTTTCTTTTCTTTCTTGTATACTTTTCAGTATAAGCCAAGTATACTTATGTTTAACTTTTATTAAGTATATCTCTAAGTAAATAAAAAGTAAACTGAAAACATACTCTCATTTTTAGTTTAAAAGAAGTACACTAGAAGCACACTCGAATAAACTTCTTTTTTGTAAGGGATATTACTGTCGATTAACTTCCTGCTGATCCGTTGTTAATCATTTGCATCAAATTTATGTATAGAAATATAAAACCGAGTAGGTTTTAGGGTTAATTTGTGGAGCGAGAGACAGTGGAAAACAATAAAGCAGTGAAACTTCTAGAGAATATCTATTTATGGCACGTTATAGAATGTTTACAGATGTGTGTAAAGATAATGAATTTGAAACCGAAACTTGTCACGCATCGCTTTTTCATTCTACCTTGCCTAATTATGTACGCATCTGCTTTAAGAAGTAATTTGTTATTTTGTGTTGTTATGCTCTAGAATGATGTGGAACTGGAGATGTGTAATCAAAGCGTTAAAAATGGCAGAGAGGACTTAATGCCAATGGTAAGACAAAACTCAAACTCCTCTCTAATGTATATGAAATTGCATTCTCATGCTTCACAAATTAAAGCATTGGATTCTCACAAGACTCATGGTTAGCCATTGCATCATGCAGTCACATCGAATGCATTACACCGTCACCACTTCTTCTCAGCACTGAAAAACCACAGATAAACAAAAAAATCAAATGACCGTCAATAAACTGTGAATGTCACGGAGTCATGTGAATGAGCTTTTGTTGTCTCCTCTGCTTTTTCAACTTTTTTTTTTTCCCTCCCAGCTAAGCTCGCCTTATACTGCTGTGCGATCATTTGACTGCATACTTGTTGCACATGAAGTTGAAAATCAAGATGATCCGAGATTCAGAAAGCAGGAATTCTATATCAACGAGCTCAAATCAAAAAATCTGAACGTGACAGTGAGTTCTTGGTCACAATCTAACAGAGGTCAAGAAATGTTTTAAGCCCAGTTTTATGCACTTGTCCTCACTCTGCATATACAGAAAATCCACCACGATGATAAGATATTCTACGGCATCCGTGCCTCTGAGGAACTCTTCAATAAGTATAAGTACCTGCTCAAGGTGTCTGATTCTTGTAACTGGAGTGCTGAAGATGGAGGCAATATCCAAGACACTACAAGGTGAATAAGAAACCTTGTCTATATCATTTGTTGTATTCCAGTATTCGACTGGAAAAGTTTATGTCGATTAATTTTATATACACAACCTCATGCTATATACTGATTCCACTTTATCCAGAATCAGGATTGTCTTTTTCATCCTACACCAGACGTTTATTAGGACTGGAGGTGAGTAAACTGCCTGTCACTTCCCTTCTTCTTGAAATTCTCTGATTTTCATTTTTGATGCACAAACTGTTGTAATACATTTAAGTTATTTCTCAAAATCGAGTCGTACATGAGCTGATAGCCAGCGAGGCACATTGCACCGAGTTGGTTATAAGCTGTGTACAATGAGATTGAGTGGAATAACTGTTTTATTCTATCCACATTCACTGGATTTCGAGAAACGGAGCATTTTTATTTTTTGCAAATTCAACAAATTTTAATGCTTAAAAATGAAGAATGTAAACAAACTGGCGAAATGACAGTAGCTGTAATAATTTTTGAAAAATAAAAAAAGATATGTTCTTACCATCAAATACTTTTATTCCATATTTTGTTACTTTTTTGTATTTTGGGTTTTCTTTTTCTTTTTCTTTCTTTCTTTAGCAAAAAAGCTATACAGTACAACAAAGACAATAGACAAAGACAACAGTGCACAAACAATGAATACAAGATGTGCAATGAACCAAGGGAAGAGGTAGATTTTCAAAAGTGCAAATTAAATCCTTAAGTGATTTATATAATAATATCAGTGATTTTGCATTTGTACACTGATATGTATCAGGTTTTTTTTGTATTACCATTTTCTATACCGCTGAACAATACTGAAGACACCAAAACTTTGAAACAACATAGGGAACACACATGGAACTATGTGACCATTCAAAAAAAACCACAGGCTACAGGAATGACAGATCGCATAAGAAACAAGGGGATACAAAAAATTAGAACAACCGGGACAAGAGAAACAAAAGAGCAATGATAACCTACACCTTTTATGAATTTTTTTGGGGGGGGTTGTTTTCGAGTAGAGCTTTTATTTCGTCCTCGGTTGGTTCAGCAACATGCTCCGCTATTTTGTTTTTCTCTACTCACAGTATATGAGCTGATAGCCTAGTAATAGAGTAGCCAATCAGAGCGCAAGATTGCTCATATCCAGTGAATGTGGATAGAATAAATGCAATTATTCCTTACTGGAATCCATATAGACACACACTTAGAAAAAACAGGTTCTATAAAGGTCCTTCAAAAAGTTTTTTAAAAACTTTTATACATTTTTATACTTTTTTTAAAAAACTTTTATACATTAAACACTATGCATAGTGGATCATTTATACAATGTTTCAAGAAAGGCTCAAAAGGCAATTCTTTAAGAAATATTACTAAAGCCATTAGATGTCTGTTTCAATCCTAATGCATAAATTTCACTGCAATTGGTTGGTCACACTTAAAATAGTCCCTGTTTATCATTTGGCAATATTGGTCCCAAAATAAAGAAATAAATTTGTAAGAACATTATCACAAGTCTAACGTGACAAAAGCTAACGCTGCACACTAAAATTGCACTCTGATCACATAAATAGTCAGTTTATGAAGAAGACACTTTTTGACCTCCATGTTAATCAGTTGATTTTAATCCTTCTGAACACACCCAGAGGGCTTTGGGGATCTTATGGAGCATAATGTGTTCGAGACCTTGTTTTGCCTCCATGAGGTAAAACCTTATTTGTTCTCTTTTTTTCATTGTTGTTGTTTTGTTCAGTAGCTCAGTTATTTGAGCTGATTGATTTAAGCTCTAAAATATGAACCCTATTATATTATCGATAGAGTACCCAGCAAGAGTATCTGAAGAGGAAGTGGGCCAAATGGACGGCTTTAAAACATCTAGTCAGCCAACCTGTTGATGATATTAAGTAAGGCCTGCTCTGTTGTTCTTTTTAGAGATCCATATGTGTCGCGCCACAGGATTTTTGTACCAGATGCTCTGTTTACATAATGCGTAGAAATTGCATTGAAAAGCGTGCAATATTTTGCACCGTTTTCACTGGCTGATCCAGTAACTATCAACAAATAATCACTTCAATAGCACCCCTACGGCGTATATTTGCCACTCTTAACATCATCCATGACTGAGACAAGTATAGATCTTCCTTCTGCCATAAAATCAGCGAATGACATTTTGTGAAAATGTGTCGATTATGCAAGCACGGTTTTCGTGCAACATTCGCTTGGCGGTGCTAATAGTTCACCACGTGTTTTCTTGACCTTCCGAGCAGCATTTTGTGGTCTATTGCTCAACCAATCAGGGAGATTCACCAATAACAGTCTCTACAGTCGAGATTGTCTCCTGATGGATTCACAAGGTTCTGTATCATCTGTAGTCAGTGCCTGGAAAGCGGACCATTTTGGGTTGCGTGCACATGATTTCATGTCAGATTTACAGTAAATTCCTTCGGTCCAATTTCGCTTTGGTTTGTATTTCCTGCATACAGTGGCTTGGTAGTTTAATGCAGCAGGTATGACTCAAAATCCGTAATCTGAGCATCTGGTATGAAAATCCGGTGGACTGACGCACATCTACCTCTAATTTCTATTCGTTATTTGTATTTTTTTTTGTACTATTACTTGTGTTGTGAATTAATATTGCCTTACTGGAAATGTGGTGTTCTTGCAGGAACTATTTCGGTGAGAAGGTAGCATTGTATTTTCTATGGCTTGGCTGGTACACACGCTTGCTGATCCCTGCTGCCGTTATTGGAATAATTGTGTTCCTTTATGGCTTGGCTTTCTTTGATTCAAACACCCTCATGTGAGTGAGTCAAAATGCTAACTGGCATGTGTGTGGTGTGTGAGTGCATACTGTATATTATATGCCAAAGTGAATGAACAACTTAGGTGGTTGTTGTTGTGCTTTTCTTAAAGCACTGAAGGGTTAATTATATCTCATTGTCTCGAATTATGTCACAGATTTGGTTCATGTTTTGACATGACGTGTGTGTGTTCTAGAAAGGAAGTCTGTGAGTCAAATGTCACCATGTGCCCAATATGTGACAAAAGGTGCAAAGTGTGGAAACTGTCAGACACCTGTTTTTATGCGAAGGTAATAAAATAAGAGCTTAAAAACACTGGTTTGTTAAAGGAAAACGCTAAAATTCTGTATGTCATCTGCTCTCATTTTTTTTAGTTGAGCCATCTGTTTGACAATGAAGGAACTATGGCCTTTGCAATGTTTATGGCTGTTTGGGGTATGTATCATTCTCTGGCCATCTCTAAAACAAATATATCCAGACCATATGGATGCCTGATGATTTATTGTATTATGATTGAATTAGCCACTCTGTTTCTGGAGCTGTGGAAGAGGCATCGATCGCTATACGTCTCCAGGTGGAAGTGTTTTGACTGGTGTGAAGATGAGGTGGAATATTCTTTAATTTGATAAAAATATTTACCCATACCAGTCTATTTTTTTATTAATATATTTCTTGTAGCAGAAAGTACCAGCAACTCGTACCACAATTAAATGATTTGCCAAAAGCAGTTCTCCTGGATTTGATTAAAGATGTGTTTTTGTCCATAGGAGGAAC
The DNA here is from genome assembly GCF_027579695.1 of Neoarius graeffei. Lineage (NCBI taxonomy): Eukaryota > Metazoa > Chordata > Actinopteri > Siluriformes > Ariidae > Neoarius > Neoarius graeffei. The sequence continues at coordinate 41,498,548 of NC_083595.1, read as the reverse complement.
TGATCCTGGATATTGTAAATGATCCAAATTGTAATATCAAGGAGTATAAACACTCATACCTACAGAGCACTCTCGTTCTTCTGCTGTTCACGTTGGTGGTAAGGCGTTCAATTTACCACATCGCTGATAGTCCCTTTGTTGATTTTGTTCCTGGGAATGAATGGATGCGTGTTTTAATGATTAACAAGCCTCACCTCAAACATTGCCCTAAACCCTGTGGTCGTTTTTCACATCTGTAAACCTGATAAATGTGAACCCATGGTGCTCTAGTTTTTGAGCCCTCAAGGCACATGGGAGTAAAAACAGAATTTGTATCTCTGCACCATTACAAACCTGATGTGTCACGACCCAATTAAATACTTGTGATTATGGATGAAATGTTTAATTTTCCATTCAAATATAAATAATATTCAGTGTCATTTTGGCAGTTTCTTTACGGTGACCGAAATCACACAAGATCATGTCAACAATTTCTAAACAAGTACATCAGCTACTTCTAGCCTATGGAGCACTTGCATGTGACGTCACAGCCGATCCAGATTGTGACAGACGCCATCTTGTCGGTCAAACGCCATATTCCGCCTTCTACTTCTGCTTTTACTTCTACCTTTTCTTCTGGAAAACCCTACTATATACAATTCTACTACAACGGCTGCGGCTACAAGCTCTCCCTACCTGTGCACGTTTTTTATGTTTTTTGTGTGTATTTTTGCGTGTTGTTCGTCTGTACCGGACTTCAATATCCACTACAACCGTATGGACTTACTGGACATGGGTTTCCAGCAGAAAATGACGGTTTGTAGCGATTTCCATCGCATGCACAACATTCCGGACGAGATAGCGAGACCAGCGGGGTCTCCGTGGATTGTTATCGGAGGCAAAGCGAAGGAGGCGGCGCCGGGAGCGGAAGCAAAAGCGAGGCTGCAGAGCCGGCCTATTGACTAAACTCAGAAAACAGCCACTCAAACCTCCACTGCTAAGCCTCTACCTCTCCAACGCCAGATCCATGTAAACAAGACGGACGATTTGGAATTACAGCTGGAATTACCTTATTCTATTCTATAATCGGCTGGTCAGTGCTATACTCAATACTTAAGTGACTTACCCATCCAATGAGGATTCTTGTTTACAAGATGCCACATCTGAGTCGCTGACAAATCCTGAATTTCTGTAAAGATAACTGTCCAGAGATTTATAAGCACTCAGTGCTTCACCACTGAACAGCGAGGGAAAGTTAATGAGGTAATTATACACGTCCGGGTATTCCGCTGGCAGTTCAAAATCCGGTCGTGAAAACTCCATCCGGTAAGCCATAAGGGTCACTAATCTGTAGATCGTTTATTTTAGACATATATCTAGTTATCTGTTCATTAGAAAAATGAGCCGTGTAGTCCGTCGGTTGAAATTGATCCATTCTGTACACGAGTGCAGCAGTATTCAGCAGTGTTTTTGACCAACAAGATGGCGGTTGTGTACTTTCCGGTCATGTGACTGCAAGATCTCTATTCACTCACTCTGTATCAAATGATGTAGCTTAGCGGCAAATAGTTTGCAATCAGTTACTAAAGATTTTTGTTCCGCATGAGTTGCAACCCTAAGTAAATTGAGACATATTCTCAAAGTTATCTGCTTTCAAATCCTTTTGCTCTGAATGGTCTGAGCATATCACAAGGCCTTTTATGATAAAACACCACTGTTGAGTTGCCAAACAGTCCATTAAGAGCTCATAGAGAGTACTGTTGAACACCTTTTTGGAATGTCAAATAAGAAATTGGATTAACATGTAGTCTTAAGGATCTTGGAGCTATGCACAAGTAAGCACAGCAAGACTTTTTGTGCCCCTTGGACAGTAAGGACAGTAACTGATCATCAGCCCTATGTTCTGTCTTTTTCACTGCATGTAGCTGATGGTGATCATAGGCCTAGCACATGCTCTGGTGATTTGTCGTGTGGTGTCTGCCATGCTCCTATCAAATGCCGAGTGGGAGTTTCTGAGCGAAAATGCCACCCTAATTTCCATGACTTTGGGAGCAGTGCTGCACTACCTCACTATACAGGTTATGACTCGGGTAAGGACTGCAATCTGGAACTACATTTACAAAGTCTCAGAGTAATATTCTATTTATAGATGGGATTAGCATCCATGCATAGTGAGGTCAAATAGGTGGCCAGGGATGTATATTTCCACATTTTCTAGTGTGAACAATAAACAGTCCCATTACATCCCTGGGGCGGCACGGTGGTGTAGTGGTTAGCGCTGTCGCCTCACAGCAAGAAGGTCCGGGTTCGAGCCCCGTGGCTGGCGAGGGCCTTTCTGTGTGGAGTTTGCATGTTCTCCCCGTGTCCGCGTGGGTTTCCTCCGGGTGCTCCGGTTTCCCCCACAGTCCAAAGACATGCAGGTTAGGTTAACTGGTGACTCTAAATTGACCGTAGGTGTGAATGTGAGTGTGAATGGTTGTTTGTCTGTGTGTCAGCCCTGTGATGACCTGGTGACTTGTCCAGGGTGTACCCCGCCTTTCGCCCGTAGTCAGCTGGGATAGGCTCCAGCTTGCCTGCGACCCTGTAGAACAGGATAAAGCGGCTAGAGATAATGAGATGAGATGAGATTACATCCCTAAACACGAGGATAAAAATTGTCCTCAAGTGAAAGTATGTTTACTTTAAAAAATGTTTAATTAAAAGTAAAAGCTATCATCCAAACAACAAACTGGGTAAGAGTAGGAAAGTATCCAAGTAGCATGGTACTCGCTATAAACATTCATCAACTTAGCAAAGATAATCCACCTGTTCAGTATGTGTTTTTAGAAATGGGAAGAAACATGGACAGTACCACAAGCACATGATCAAACCGAGGAGCCTGGAGCTGTGATGCGGCCACAATAATTTTACATAATCAAAATTGCTAGGAATTAAAAGTAATTATTTTGTAATTCTAATGGCGAACTGTTACTATTTGAGCTGGGACTTGAGCTCAACCAAAATTTAGTCGGACACACCAAAAAAGCAACAGGGCAAAGGATTTTGCAAGGGATTAGCGGCAGGCTGCCAGGTAGCTCTGTGGTGTGTAGCTGTCAAAGTAACTAAGTAAATTACATAGGGATAGGGATACTTAAGTCTGAGTGAAAAATACTGTGTCGAGCATACGTGGAAAAAGAGTCTGGAGACAGAAATCTTAGTTTCTTGGTCGTTAGCCTGTGCTACTTGCTCTCGATAGCACTGGCTTGACCACTTTATTAGCATTCAGTAACACTACTGATGAACGCTACACCGGCTGGGAGGTTACTTCACTGCTGCGCTGACGGTTCCGACTCATGGGTAACCTCGTATTGGCCTTTGAGAAGGCTGAGGGCAATAAATTTTTGGTCCCTCCCACTAATAAATAAAAATCTGATTGGTTAATTAATCTCTCACTTCCTACATAAACATATACTGCCATGGTCTTTTGTCCCAGCAATGACGTCCTAACCAATGAGTGAGCCAGCTCTAAACTCTTTTCAGCCTAGAGACAAAAAGCAAAAAAAATCTCATTGGATAAGTCTGTTTTAATGTTTTCAGGACAGTAACCTTTTCATTTCTGAAACAATTTTGTTAGAAAATGAGGCCAAATTGGAAGAGAATAATTATAATGAGATTATGAAAGAATGAAAGCAATTAAAGAATGAAAGAAATGAAATATAACCTTTGAAATGCTGATAGGCGGCACGGTGGTGTAGTGGTTAGCGCTGTCACCTCACAGCAAGAAGGTCCGGTTTCGAGCCCCCTGGCCAGCGAGGGCCTTTCTGTGCGGAGTTTGCATGTTCTCCCCGTGTCTGTGTGGGTTTCCTCCGGGTGCTCCGGTTTCCCCCACAGTTCAAAGACATGCAGGTTAGGTTAACTGGTGACTCTAAATTGACCGTAGGTGTGAATGTGAGTGTGAATGGTTGTCTGTGTCTGTGTGTCAGCCCTGTGATGACCTGGCGACTTGTCCAGGGTGTACCCTGCCTTTCGCCTGTTGTCAGCTGGGATAGGCTCCAGCTTGCCTGCGACCCTGTAGAACAGGATAAAGCGGCTAGAGATAATGAGAACGGGATGAGGGAGAAATGCTGATATGTTTGGGCCTTCTTTGAAGGCCTAGAAGGCCCGGATGGTTCCCCTATGTTTGAGTTGTGTGTGTGAAGAAAATGGCTGAATGTAACAAAGTAGAATTAAAACTGGCCTGATGAAAAAATTTCAGTGTAGTACAGTATGTTAATCTGTGCCTTTGCCAAAAACACTGAAGGTCCATTTAGTGATATTTATGAAATCACCTCATGTGGTCACGTAAAACGCATTCAAGACATGTCTGATGTGAATGTCTCTCTGTCTCTTGTGATCTACTTGTGACCAGATTTTAATGTGTAGTTTAAGGAGTGGCAAAATTAGAATCAGCTCTGTCCTAGATCAGTCAGTGTTGCCAACTCTGGGGTATAAACCTGCTTGCAAATAATGCAGTAATAATAAATACCGGGAACATTTATCTAATTACAGTGTAGTCTACTTGAGTACCTTTTATAATAGTTAATGCCTGTAGACTATAGTCATTGTCATGTGACTCTAGTTTCATGACCTCAGTGTGACTCACAGATACAGATTTACCGTAAATGCTGGGGTATTTTCCATTATTCAGTTGAACATGTAAAGTTCTACAATTCAGATGGCAACAAGTTATTATTGCTCTTCTAAATATATTTAAACATGCTTATGAATATCCAAATTATGTCATGTTTGAACTTGAGAGAAACTGATCTCACCAGTTGGTCCAGTTCATGTATTTTCTTATCATGTACCTTTCTGTCTTGCTTAAATTAAAATCAGCAATTCAAGAGGATGGTCACTAAATGGTGTCACGGCTTCTTTTTTTTTTTCAGGTGAACAGAGCTGTGGCGTTTAAGCTGTGTAAACTAGGTAGGTATAATGTAATGTATCATTATATTACAGGCATTTAGCAGACGCTCTTATCCAGAGCAACATACGGTACAATATACCCAGAGCAGCCTCATTCCTGCTGGTCCAGGGAATCAAACCAGCAACCATTTGGTGCCAAAGCTGCTTCTCTAACCATTAGGCCATGACTTCTCCATGGATTGTCATTTGCTAAATGTTATAAGTAGAGCCAAATGACTCAGAGACACAAGTTGAACAGGTTTCTTCAGTGAGGTGTGCATCGTTGGGTATTTCTTTTTCTTTTTTTGTAGCATGTTTATTGCGCATCAACAATACAGACCTACAGATTGAAAACAGGGAAAAAAATCCCTACATGAAATACAGAATGCTCATATTTTCAGTTTTGCATTTTTCAGAACCCCCCCCCCCCCCCCCCCCCCCCAAAAAAAAAAAAAACAGGACAAGAACGCACAAACAGGGGAAATTTAAAAAAAAAAAAAAAAAGTTGCAATGCTCAAGGACTCAGATATCTGGCTCCTCAGGTGTAATATTTAGTGAGTCTATAATGGACAGCAAGGGGTTCCAGGTTCTATCAAAGTTCCTCAGAGAGCCTTTGAGAGAAAACCTTAGCCTCTCCAACTTTAAGCTGAATAGGACTTCCGTGACCCATCGGCTATAGGATGGGGGTCAGGTGTGTTTCCACTTAAGGAAAATTAAACGCCTGGCCAGTAGAGTACAGAAAGCCATACTGTGTTGTGCTTCAGCTGATAAAGTATTGGTGTGTGGAATACCAAAAAGGTCAGGGAGGGGATGGGGGTCGGCCGCAACATTGTAGGCCATGTGAAGGGTATCAAATATCTCATCTCATCTCATTATCTCTAGCCGCTTTATCCTGTTCTACAGGGTCGCAGGCAAGCTGGAGCCTATCCCAGCTGACTACGGGCGAAAGGCGGGGTTCACCCTGGACAAGTCGCCAGGTCATCACAGGGCTGACACATAGACACAGACAACCATTCACACTCACATTCACACCTACGGTCAATTTAGAGTCACCAGTTAACCTAACCTGCATGTCTTTGGACTGTGGGGGAAACCGGAGCACCCGGAGGAAACCCACGCGGACACGGGGAGAACATGCAAACTCCGCACAGAAAGGCCCTCGCCGGCCACGGGGCTCGAACCCGGACCTTCTTGCTGTGAGGCGACAGCGCTAACCACTACACCACCGTGCCGCCCCGGGTATCAAATATTTTAGACCAAAAGTCTATCAGTTTTGGACATGACCAAAACATGTGCATGAGATCGGCAGGGGACTGGTTGCATCTATTACAAGTGTCTGCAACATTGGGATAGATTTCTGACAATCTATGATTAATGTAGTAGATTCTATGTATGAGTTTACATTGGATTAGCCCATGTCGGGCGCAGATAGAGGAATTGTGCACTAACTCAAGAATGTTGTCCCATTGGTCCGGTTCAAGATTTAGCCCTAGATCTTGTTCCCATAGTTATTTGTTTGTTGTGGGAAGACTGAAGTAATGGAGTCCAAGGCACTAAAAATATGTGAAATATTCCCTCTCTGCTGTGATGACCTGGCAACTTGTCCAGGGTGTACCCCGCCTTTCGCCTGTAGTCAGCTGGGATAGGCTCCAGCTTGCCTGCGACCCTGTAGAACAGGATAAAAAGCAGCTAGAGATGATGAGATGAGGTCAGTAAAGGACATGAAAGTACCATTGTCATAAAGATCATTAACAGAAGTTATGCCACTCTCAGACCAAAATTGAAAGGCAGAGTCCATAACTGATGGTTTAAAATTGTGGTTGTGCAACACTGGAGCATAAATAGAGCAGTCTTGCAGGCCAAAATGCTTCCTGAATTGCAACCGGATTTTGAGCGACTGGTTGACTACTTGATTAATGCTTACATCAGTGGTTGACACAGAGTGAAGAGCACAGCCACGCCCTCAGTGAGGTCTGAGATGAAGAAATTTCAATTTGGACCCAGGCTGGCTGATTGGTGATGACTTTGTCAGTCCAGTATAACAATTTATGAATGTTAGCTGCCCAGTAGTAGTGCAAAAAATTGGGGAGAGCAAGACCCCCTACCCATTTAGGGAGCTGCAATATCTTTTTTTTTTTTTTTGCATGCGCACAGGTTTACTGGGCCAAATAAATTTTGATACTGATTTGTCCAACTTGGCAAAGAACTTTTTTGAGGTGAGTACAGAAATATGTTGAAAAAGGTAAAGGAACTTTGGCAGAACAGTCATTTTGATGAGGTTCACCCTGCCAGCTAAAGACAAGGGTAAAGTTGACCATCTGGCAAAGTCCTCCTCAACTTTACCAAGTAAGGGAACAAAATTTTTGTTGAAAATGTCAGCTAGGGTCCTGGTGCTAAATATGCCCGAGTATTTAAAACCTTTATCCGCTCTTTTAAAAGGAGCTATATTATCTGGAAGGTCCCCAACTAAGTTGTTTATTGCAAATAACTCACTTTTTTTTATTTAGATATTTTTTTTTGGGGGGGGCTTTTTGCACCTTTATTGGATAGGACAGTGTAGAGACAGGAAATGAGCGGGAGAGAGACGGGAAGGGATCGGGAAATGACCTCGGGCCGGAATCGAACCCGGGTTGCCCACATTCATGGTATGGCGCCTTAACCACCTGAGCCACGACGCCCCCAACAAATAACTCACTTTTTCCAAAATTGAGTTTATAGCCAGACAGTTGGCATCGTTGGGTATTTCTTTACATAACTTCATCATGTCCTGTAGCTTGACACTTTTATCAAGCGCAACATTTTTTCCCAATTTAAAAAAAAAATCAAGTGCATTGTCCCCCTACAAACACTTGTTTCAAAATTATTGGCACCCAAGGATTAAATATTAAGCCTCCCATGGAAAGGACAATAGAAAAATATTCTAAGCTTTATGCACATGGCCTTACCTTTTTTAATTCACTCACAGGTTTTCATTAGGGTTCTAATTTGGAGACTAAAATGCTCATTGCAAAACAGATTTTGCAATTATTTTGATATCGATTTGCATGTTTGCATTCATTGACTTTATGAAATTTTTGAAACATTTTTTTAAAATTCTGACCCTGATTTGCCTTAATCGCATATTTATCTTTTAATTGTATTTAATATCTATTATCTCGCATGGAGTTAAACAGTCATCTGCTTTTTTGGTTTTCCCCATACTGTGGGGTGTTTATTTATAGGTTGGTTCATGTGTATGTGGTCAAAGGTAACAAGGTTCTTGGAGAATGTAAGACATTAAAATGAATATTTCCAAGGATATTCATTTGAGTTGAATGCGCGCGCTCTCTCTCTCTCTCTCTCATTCATATATATTTATTTATTTTATACTTATGTGCAAAATAATAGCAGTGTGTTTAAAACAACTGAGAAAAAGCTCAATCCTCATAATAGCATTTATTTCCATATACACAAAGGCACTGGGAGCACTGCACATTCAATTCCAAATTAAAACATGAACAAAATATCAATTTTAAACTGAAAATGAAGAAAAAAGAATAATAGGCTGTTCAAAAAAATAGCAGTGTCTGCATTTTCATTTACAAACTCGAATGTTTACAGTATGAACTGAAATTTGTTTACAGATTGAGCTTTTCTGTTAATCACTGAACTAATATTGAGTTGTAGAACCTTTATTTCTGATAACTGCTTTACATCTGTGTGGCATGGAGTCAACTAACATCCAACACCTGCGAAGAGATATTCCAGCCCAAGCTGACGGGACTACATTCCACAGTTCTTCTGCATTCTTGGGTTTTGCATCAAAAGCAGCATTTTTTTTATGTCTCTCCACAAATTCTCAATCGGATTGAGGTCTGGAGATTGGGCTGGCCACTTCATAAAATCAATCTTGTTGGTCTGGAAACAGGATGTTGCCCGCTTGCTGGTGTGTTTGGGGTCAATGTCCTGCTGAAACACCCATTTCAAGGGCATTTCTTCTTCAGCATAAGGCAACATGACCTCTTCAAGTATTCTGATATATTCAAACTGGTCCATGGTGCCTGGTATGCGATAAATGGGCCCGACTCCAAAGTACGAGAAACATCCCCAAACCATTATGCTTGCACCTCCATGTTTTACAGTCTTCACAGTGTACTGTGGCTTGAATTCAGTGTTTATGGGTCGTCTCACAAACTGTCTGTGGCCTTTAGACCCAATAAGAACAATCTTGATCTCATCTGTCCATAGAATGTTGCACCACTTCTCTTTAGGCCAGTCAGTGTGTTCTTTGGCAAACTGTAACCTTTTCAACACATCTTTTTTTCAGCAATGGTACTTTACGAGGGTTTCTTGCAAATAGTTTGGCTTCACATAGGCGTCTTCTGATTGTTGCAGTACTCACAGGTACAGTAACTGAAGATCTTCTTTGATTTCCCTGGAGCTGATCATTGGATGCTTCTTTGCCATTCTTGTTATTCTATGATCTACGCGGATGGTAGTATTTCTTTTCCTACCACGTGTTTCGGGTTTTGTTTGCCATTTTAAAGCATTTGAGATCATTTTAGCTGAGCAGCCAATTACAGTATTTTCTGCACTTCATATTTTTTCCCCTCTCCAATCAACTTCTTGATCAAAATTCTTTCTCCTTCGGTACAATGTCTGGAACGACCCATTTTACTCACTGAGCAAGGGCTAAAACCAGCAGGTACAACATTTGCTACCCTCCTTCTTTAAATAAGGGCCATAATTGACACCTGTTTCTTCACAGAATGAATGACCTCACTAATTGAACTCCACACTGCTATTAATTTGAACACGCCCCTTTCATTAAATGAGTCAATTACACCCAATTAGCAGAGCGTATGTCGTGACTGTTGATTCCATTGGCTGCCCATTACTCAGCTACACCTATTTTTTCCCATGTTGTATTATCTTTTCTGCCAAAATCAGTAATTAAACACGTTGGTGATGTTAGACTGCTATTATTTTGCACATAACTGTGTGTGTGTGTATATATATATATATATATATATATATATATATATGTCTCTTAGAAGAAAGGGTGAAGACAGCAATAATTTTAGGGTTGACTAAATGTATTGCTCATCCATCTATTGTTTGTGTGACTGTGTATCCCTGCAGAAAAGACTCGCTCATTTGCAGCCACGGAGAGGAGCTTTACTGTGAAAATGTTCACCTTTCAGTTCTTCACTCTGTTCTCCTCGCTAATATATGTGGCCTTTTTTCTGGGCAGGTAATGACCATCATTGCAGGTTTGTTATATATCCAATTTACAGATACCGGTAGGTTTTGTCCCCCCCCAAGATATGGATTACAGAACTTTTAATATAAAATTGTCAGTCTGCAAATTAAATACAGAACTATCTTCTGTCTTATTGACCATCAGTAGTATGTGTAGCACTAAATGATCACTTGTACTTTGCTCAGGATTAATGGCTATCCAGGCAACTATGTACGAATAGGGGGAAAATGGAGACTGGAGGAGGCAAGATTTATACATTTATTAAAAAAGAATCCCATAATTTTACTGCAAAACTTCCCATTTAGATTAACAGATATACATTAATAGTATAAACAGCTGTGTGAAGCTAATGTCTTGTGTCCGTTGTGTTTTAGTGCCACCCTAGCGGTTGTCTTACTGACCTCTTCATTCAAATGGCCATCATTCTTATCCTCAAACAAACCATCAGCAACATATTTGAGTTTGTTGGGCCGTAAGTGATTTTAACTGAACTATGAACTGTCCCACATTTTAACATGATCGTCTTATTAAGGGCGTTTGTTTCCCTGTAGGTGGCTTAAGCTTTTTTTAAAAAAGGCAACATTTCAGAAAGACCTGGAGAAGTGTGGTCACTGCACTACGTCAAAATGTCAAGAAAATGGTCCTGGTATTGAGCGCTGCGATGTCTGCAATCTCAAGGATTGGCTGAAGAACTACCATCTGAATACTATCCATGCCTTCAGTTTATTTAATGAGTTCTTAGAAATGGGTAGGTGTGTTTGAACAGAAAACAACAAGGGGAAAAAAAAAGCTGTGCCATCAGGAGATAAAGTTCAAATCCCGATGATTGATAGCATAGCTACCTGTGGTAGGGAGCAAAGGGAATAAAGCATGAGCAGCAGTTTGAAAAGATGCGGTTGGGTGGCTTCAGTTGTCTCAAAGGAAGCATCAGGCTTTCACCCTCCCTGGTTGGTAGTTGTCGTATGATCAGGGAGAGCTGGGTGGGAATTGGCAGGTGACTAAATTAGGGGAAAATAGGGGAAGGAAGTTTGTCAGTTCTGTCTATCATGTTACCTTTGTGTTATTACAGTCTCTATTAGGTCATGTGTACTGTGGCCCATTTCAATTGAGCACGCTTTCTCCCCCCAATTCTCTCCTCTCCTGTAGTTATCCAGTTCAGTTTCACAACCATCTTTGTAGCAGCATTTCCCCTGGCTCCACTTCTTGCTCTCATCAACAACATATTTGAGATCAGACTGGATGCTATTAAACTGTTGCGCTTGGAGCGCCGCCTGGTGCCTAAGAAAACAAATGACATTGGTGAGATGTACTTACTTGCACCTTTGCATGTAGAAGAAGCCTTTGTTTATCATGTAATTATTTTAAAAGAATACTCAGAATATCAGCAAGGTTTGCAAATATATTCTACCTTGTTACCTTGCAGGTGTGTGGACTACAGTTTTAGAGGCAATTGGGGTGGCAGCAGTCATTGCTAATGGACTGGTAATTGGCATTTCTTCTGAATTTATTCCTCGTCTGGTTTATCGCTACCGGTTCGGACCATGTGCCAATGGGACAGCTACAGACTTGCAGTCAGTATCAGAAATCGGATCCATTGCCTTATATTTATGTCAAGCTATATGCAAAGCTTGATCTGTGGAATTAATAATAATAATAATAATATACACTACCGTTCAAAAGTTTGGGGTCACCCAGACAGTTGTGTTTTCCATGAAAAGCCACACTTTTATTTCCCACCATAAGTTGTAAAATGAATAGAAAATATAGTCAAGACATTTTTCTGGCCATTTTGAGCATTTAATCGACCCCACAAATGTGATGCTCCAGAAACGCAATCTGCTCAAAGGAAGGTCAGTTTTATAGCTTCTCTAAAGAGCTAAACTGTTTTCAGCTGTGCTAACATGATTGTACAAGGGTTTTCTAATCATCCATTAGCCTTCTGAGGCAATGAGCAAACACATTGTACCATTAGAACACTGGAGTGAGAGTTGCTGGAAATGGGCCTCTATACACCTATGGAGATATTGCACCAAAAACCAGACATTTGCAGCTAGAATAGTCATTTACCACATTAGCAATGTATAGAGTGGATTTCTGATTAGTTTAAAGTGATCTTCATTAAAAAGAACAGTGCTTTTCTTTCAAAAATAAGGACATTTCAAAGTGACCCCAAACTTTTGAACGGTAGTGTACACTAATCTGTGTTGTAGGCTTGATATTTAAGTGCTTGAAAAGTCTGTAGAAAAATAGCTAAGCGCTTTTATGTAAATGTTGTCTTCATCAGGTGTATGGCAGGCTACACTGACTATACCCTCAGCACCGCGTACTTGTCTGATGCAGATGTGCATAACGACTTCACCTACGAGCAGATGGTGAATGAGCATGGAGTAAATATAACTCAGTGCAGGTGAGGGTCTGCAAAATATTTACTTATATTTGTCATGGAACAGACCAAAACTTTCTCAAACCCAGCCAATGACTATATACAGTGGTGCTTGAAAGTTTGTGAACCCTTTAGAATTTTCTATATTTCTGCATAAATATGACCTAAAACATCATCAGATTTTCACACAAGTCCTAAAAGTAGATAAAGAGAAGCCAGCTAAACAAATGAGACAAAAATATTATACTTGGTCATTTATTTATTGAGGAAAATGATCCAATATTACATATCTGTGAGTGGCAAAAGTATGTGAACCTTTGCTTTCAGTATCTGGTGTGACCCCCTTGTGCAGCAATAACTGCAACTAAACGTTTGCGGTAACTGTTGATCAGTCCTGCACACCGGCTTGGAGGAATTTTAGCCCGTTCCTCCGTACAGAACAGCTTCAACTCTGGGATGTTGGTGGGTTTCCTCACATGAACTGCTCGCTTCAGGTCCTTCCACAACATTTTGATTGGATTAAGGTCAGGACTTTGACTTGGCCATTCCAAAACATTAACTTTATTCTTCTTTAACCATTCTTTGGTAGAACGACTTGTGTGCTTAGGGTCATTGTCTTGCTGCATGACCCACCTTCTCTTGAGATTCAGTTCATGGACAGACGTCCTGACATTTTTCCTTTAGAATTCACTGGTATAATTCAGAATTCATTGTTCCATCAATGATGGCAAGCCGTCCTGGCCCAGATGCAGCAAAACAGGCCCAAACCATGATACTACCACCACCATGTTTCACAGATGGGATAAGGTTCTTATGCTGGAATGCAGTGTTTTCCTTTCTCCAAACATGACGCTTCTCATTTAAACCAAAAAGTTTTATTTTGGTCTCATCCGTCCACAAAACATTTTTCCAATAGCCTTCTGGCTTGTCCACGTGATCTTTAGCAAACTGCAGACGAGCAGCAATGTTCTTTTTGGAGAGCAGTGGCTTTCTCCTTGCAACCCTGCCATGCACACCATTGTTGTTCAGTGTTCTCCTGATGGTGGACTCATGAACATTAACATTAGCCAATGTGAGAGAGGCCTTCAGTTGCTTAGGAGTTACCCTGGGGTCCTTTGTGACCTCGCCGACTATTACACGCCTTGCTTGTAGAGTGATCTTTGTTGGTCGACCACTCCTGGGGAGGGTAACAATGGTCTTGAATTTCCTCCATTTGTACACAAGCTGTCTGACTGTGGATTGGTGGAGTCCAAACTCTTTAGAGATGGTTTTGTAACCTTTGCCAGCCTGATGAGCATCAACAACGCTTTTTCTGAGGTCCTCAGAAATCTCCTTTGTCCGTGCCATGATACACTTCCACAAACGTGTTGTGAAGATCAGACTTTGATAGATCCCTGTTCTTTAAATAAAACAGGGTGCCCACTCACACCTGATTGTCATCCCATTGATTGAAAACACCTGACTCTGATTTCACCTTCAAATTAACTGCTAATCCTAGAGGTTCACATACTTTTGCCACTCACAGATATGTAATATTGGATCATTTTCCTCAATAAATAAATGACCAAGTATAATATTTTCATCTCATTTGTTTAACTGGGTTGTCTTTATCTACTTTTAGGACTTGTGTGAAAATCTGATGATGTTTTAGGACATATTTATGCAGAAATATAGAAAATTCTAAAAAGGGTTCACAAACTTTCAAGCACCACTGTATGCTGTAACAAGGGTGGAAAAAGTGAAGCCAAAATGTCTCTGAGGCCCTCTCATGACTGACTGACTGCAGTACAACTTTTAACCCCGCCCATTCCCATGTTAGTGACTGGAACACAGGCCAAACTTACATTTTAAATTAATCTCCACAAATTATTTTTAGGAATAGTGTTCGGTCATGTTTACAAAGTCAGTTGATTGATATCTCCCCCAATATGTTTCCTCATGATAAATGCATTATTTAAATAATATTGGCTGGTGTTGAGTGTTATATCAGATATATTCCATTCAGCTAGCGTAATATTGAACGAGTTGAAGATGAGTTCACCATCATGCTAGCTGAATGGAATATATCTGATATACCATGAAAAAAAAGCCAGCTAATATTTATTATAATTATACACACATTCCTTCCGGGTGTGCAACGTGTCTTTCTCTTTCAAAATTCTCTCAAAATCTTCTGTATTTAATGAAGCAAACCTGGTGGCCATGTTTGTTTACAAATTGCCACAGTCGCTCACTAGTGCAGAAGTTTTGCGTCTCCGACATGTGATGTCATGTTGCCTTGACAACCATGCAATATCGTAAACCATATTCGACGCTCATTCTCCACTCGGTAGAGTGATGTAATACACGTAGGATAAGCGATATGCAAACAATATTGCATGCTATCAAACCAAATGAATGAAACCCGCTAGAAGGGAATAGAACGCATGTTTTTATTCTATTGAAGAAGTGTTCTGTATGTATAATAATTAACAATGCCGTTTCTGGTGATGGACAGTTCTGGACATGACAAATAAGCCTCATGAACACTTTTCAATATGCACGTGAAGTCATGTCTAAGCTAGCTCATTGTACTGATATAACTAACAAATCAACATGAGTGAACAAAGTGATGGTATAAACTAAGGCAGCTAACACGAGCTAAATTTCATAATAATTGACTCTTGACTGTATGACTATAGCCAACACTCTCAGTATCTTAGTAACTCCTGTTTAAACAAATGTACAGACAGAATGAATGGAGCATAAAAGAGCACTTTTCTGTTCAGATGGGAAACTTGATTGCAGGTGTCAGTGCGAGATGAAAATCATACAGAGCAGTCCTAATTTTTTTTTTTCTTTTACAGGAGTGATGTACCAATAAAAATAAAAGTGGTACTTGTCAGAACATTTAACACACGTTTTCATAGTGTAAATTTTCTTCTAACTGGAAATGTGTCGGTGATGTTCTAAGACAATTCAGAAGTAAATAACTATTTCAGAATATTGTGAGAAAATGTAAGGATGAAAACATGGGACAGGCTGTTTATAGGAAAAGAGCACATTATTATAAACCTGTGATTTGCTTTACACTCAGGCCTATTGTCAGAGGTGCTCTTATAGAAAACTTATCAAGTTTATCTTCTGGCAAATCAGATTCAAGAATTCAGGCAATGTGATGTATACAGTAGCAGTCAAAAGTTTGGACACACCTTCTCATTCGTAGGTTTTTCTGTGTTTTGACTATTTTCTACATTGTAGAGCAATACTGAAGACATGAATGCTATAAAATATTGAACATCTCATTATCTCTAGCCACTTTATCCTGTTCTGCAGGGTCGCAGGCAAGCTGGAGCCTATCCCAGCTGACTACGGGCGAAAGGCGGTGTAGGTGCAATTGGAATTAAGTGATCAATCTAATTAAATCTGTCTCATTAATAATCTCATTAAATCAGTCTCATTGAATCAGTCTCATTAAACAATACCATTAATTTTGGTGCTTAATAATAAATTACCAAACAGCTAAATTATGGTATATTCCAAATTATTATGATCACTTACCGTATTACATAACTCGTATGCACCTTGGAATTCTTTTGAGATTGGGCTACTTCAAAAATATTAGGCACAACAACAGACACACACTTTCAATAATAATTGAATTTATTATAACAAAGATAAAAATGAATAATGGCAGTTGAAATGTATACAAATATGATATATACTGGATGAGCATGTGTGTGTGTGTGTGTGAGAGTGTAGGGGGAGGTGACCACGTGTTTCTAAGTAGAACAAAAGAGTTAGCTTTAGTTGCTAGCTAAGATATGTGTGTGTGTGCGTGTGTCCACGTGGTGGAGGCCTAGCTTGGTTGCTAGCTAAGACAAAGGAATGTTATCCGAGTAGAACAAAGGATTAGCTCTGTTGCTAACTAAGGTGTGTTTGTGGGTGTGAGGTCTTGTGACCATGTGGTGTAGGCCTTGTGGCCTAAACAAGAGGTTAGCCTAGCTTAATTAGCCGTGTGTTGCTAGCTAAGCTAGCTTATAACGCTACTAAATCCACTGAAATCTTGATGAGGTCAAAATATGTGTAATAATGAAATTAAGGGTTAGAAAGGAATGGAGGACAGCATGCAAAAGCCTATCTATTAAGCAATTGAGAGATCAAAACAAAATGGAACAATCAATT
Organism: Neoarius graeffei; assembly: GCF_027579695.1. Taxonomy (NCBI): domain Eukaryota; kingdom Metazoa; phylum Chordata; class Actinopteri; order Siluriformes; family Ariidae; genus Neoarius; species Neoarius graeffei. The sequence goes on along the minus strand of NC_083595.1, from coordinate 41,481,857 downwards.
CAACACGCTGCGTGTCTACAGTGTAAACAATTAAACCGTTCCTGAGTTTAAATTCACACTTCTTCATAAAGCTAATTCCTAAGACTAGTTTTTCTGCCCAAATGCCAGTCTCTTACTTCTGTATCTTGCCTTGACGTAAGATTATGAGGATGTTCCGAAACTTTCGGAGTCCACAGGAGCACGTGAGTCGCTTCTGTAGAAAACAGAGAATTCTTGGTCCGACGCTTGTAGTTCGTGGGAAGAAAGTCTCTAACCAACAATGTGCACAGCTTTTTAATTAGAAGGATCCAGTCGCTTCTAATTATAAATGAACTGTCTGGGCAGCAGTTCATAACGTTACTATCAATAGACAAACAAAACCGGTTGTAGCTCAACCGAGAGAGCACAATTTAAGTAGTTCTACCGTGGCCAAGGGTAAACAAAAACCACGCTGAATTGTTTTTCTCAGGAGAAAGACGTCTTTTCTTGGATGCTCTGGTGAGCGAGCCTCTTTATCTCTGCAGAACGCGCCAGTTGCGACGAGTTTCACAGCACCAAAGAGGAAGTCGGAAGTGTTGCTCAGTTACTTATGCCTTCATTGAGGATGTGACGTAGGTGATCCCGCCCCGGCGTGACGTAGGCCATCGCGGAAGTGGCCGATGGGATCTGTAGTTTCTTAAAGGGACGGTGGTTGCGTCACTTATAGGCTCATGGAAGAAGTGACGTAGATGATCCCGCCCAGGCATGACGTAGGTCAACGCAGAAGTTGGTTGATGGGATCTGTAGTTTCTTAAAGTGGCCGTGGCGCTGTTGTACTTACAGCGGGGTACACCCTGGACAAGTCGCCAGGTCATCACAGGGCTGACACATAGACACAGACAACCATTCACACTCACATTCACACCTACAGTCAATTTAGAGTCACCAATTAACCTAACCTGCATGTCTTTGGACTGTGGGGGAAACCGGAGCACCCGGAGGAAACCCACACAGACACGGGGAGAACATGCAAACTCCACATAGAAAGGCCCTCGCCGGCCGCTGGGCTCGAACCCAGACCTTCTTGTTGTGAGGCGACAGCGCTAACCACTACACCACCGTGCCGCCCAATATTGAACATGTATGGAATTATGTGGGAAATAAAGAAATGTCAAATTGAAATATGTTAGATATTTTTGATTCTTCAAAGTAGCCAGTGTTTATCTTGATGACGCTTTGCACACTATTGGCGTTATCTTAACCAGCTTCAGGAGGTAGTCACCTGGAATGCTTTTCAATTAACAGGTGCCTTGTCAAAAGTTAATCAGTGCAATTTCTCGCCTTCTTACTGCATTTGAGAACATCCAACAGTAAATAGCCCTATTTGGGGTGGCATGGTGGTTAGCACTGTCGCCTCACAGCAAGAAGGTCCTGGGTTCGAGCCCAGCGGCCGGCGAGGGCCTTTCTGTGCGGAGTTTGCATGTTGTCCACGTGGGTTTCCTCCGGGTGCTCCGGTTTCCCCCACAGTCCAAAGACATGCAGGTTAGGCTAATTGGTGGCTCTAAATTGACCGTAGGTGTGAATGTGAGTGTGAATGGTTGTCTGTGTCTATGTGTCAGCCCTGCGATGATCTGGCGACTTGTCCAGGGTGTACCCTGCCTCTTGCCCATAGTCAGCTGGGATAGGCTCCAGCTTGCCTGCGACCCTGTAAGACAGGATAAGCGGCTACAGATGACGGACGGATGGATGGATGGATGGATGGATGGATGGATGGATGGACAGACAGTCCATATTGTCAAGAATTGCTCAACTAAGTGAAGAGAAATGAAAGGATTTCAATCCTTTTATTAAAAATAAAAAATTGAATTAGAAGGGGTGTCCAAACTTTTTACTGGTGTGTGTATACACAGCATAAACATTGTAGAACCTGTCAAATAAACTGAAGATGGGAAGTTGGTACACTATCTACATCTATCTATGTGGAATATCACTACAGTGACGTGGCCGCTCTGACGGCTTCAGCCATCAAAGTTATTCGGGAATAATTACAGTAGTGTTTTCCTGTTGCCTTCTACTGGATTATTATAGAGATTTTCTCCTCTCAACCATTCACACCTATGGACAATTTAGAGTAGCCAGTTAGCCTAACAGCTTGTCTTTGGACTGTGAGGGAAACCGGAGCACTTAGAGGAAACCCACGCAGACACGGGGAGGACATGCAAACTCCACACAGAAAGGCCCCCATCAGCCACTGGGCTTGAATCCAGAACCTTCTTGCTGTAAGGTGACCGCGCTAACCACTACACCACCGTGTCGCCCGTTGGTACACTAATGCCTGTAAAACTGGTGTCAGATTTTAGGGAGAAATGACATCTAACGGAATTAGCAATAATAGAGCTGGCTAAAGAGCAATGAACTGAGAAAAGCTTCACTAACAAGCATTTGTTGTTCTCCAGCTACAAAGCCTACCACACTGAAAACAACCAGAGCTTCACCTCACAGCACTGGCTCGTACTAGCAGCCCGCTTTGCTTTTGTCATCTTGTTCGAGGTATGATTGTTAGCCCTGTTTATCACACTGTACATATTAGTATCTGTTTTATTCCTTTCTAATCCAATTTTTTCTACATTGTACGTCTTATAGAAATGTGATATGAACACCTTAGAATTTTACTTTCAAATGAAAGCGCTCTTTCTTTACATCTTACAATAATCCAGGGCTTATATTCTCTTGATTGGAGAAATATATTGCATACAGTTGCTGTAATTTCTAATACTGAATAAATATCGGGTTCATGCTAGTTGGGACAGCATCATGCTAACTGATCGGCTAGCTTTTCAAATACACATCAGAATTTATGCTCAAGCAAAGGACCACTTTCCTGTAAATACTGTAAGAGTTCACTCTGATTTCCCTCTTCTTCTCAACAGCATGTTTTAGTCATATGCAAGTTTATTATTGCCTGGTTTGTGCCAGATAATCCCATACGGGTGAAGAACAGCAGGCTACATGACAAAATGAGCAGGCTGAAACGCGAATTACAGTGAGTGATGTCGACAGACCTTTGGATTATTCTTTCTTGTTCTCCATTTTGTCATTGCTCTAAGTGGCTTTTCTCCCATTTTATTGTCTTTAGGGAACTGAGTGCACAATATGACAACAGGACCACTGATGTTTAATTCACAAAGGTCTTTTGTGAATGCCATTCTTGGAAAAACTGAAGTTCTTACAAGGACTGTGTGTGCACAGATGATGCAAATATGTAGATACTGCGTCAGATGTAAATGATGGAGAGATGAGAGAAACAGATCGCAGCCTTGATTTGTATTACAACTAAAGGTCAGGACTGCGTTAGTATTGTCCACTAATTACATGTCCATTTTGTTTTGCTAGCCAAGACTCTCATACACTTCATAACATTATTAGACATACGGTACAGGCATGTGAAAAAATTAGTAAACCCCATGGAAACTCAACTTTTCTCGATATCTTTAAACAAGCAAACATTTTATTCTTTTGATACAGTGCCTACAGATAAAGGTGATGAACAAAACAACAAGGAAAATTAGCTCTTTCAATCATTTATTCAGGGCGGCACGGTGGTGTAGTGGCTACGCGCCTCTCGCCCGTAGTCAGCTGGGATAGGCTCCAGCTTGCCTGCGACCCTGTAGAACAGGATAAAGCGGCTAGAGATAATGAGATGAGATGAATCATTTATTCAACAAAAATATCGATAGATGTAACTTTCTTCTGTAGAGAAAGTAAGTACACCCTTGGCTTCAGAAGCTAGTATTGCCAACCCCAAACCATAACATTTCCACCACCATGCTTCACAGTTGGTATGAGGTTCTTCTCCTGAAGAGCTGTTTTTGGTCTGCACTTCACACGTAGTGTCTTATTGTGGCTAGAGCACATTATTCCATAAGGCCTTGTCTTTTACATTTCACATTTAACATTCCTTTTGGACAGCAAAGGCTTTTTCCTGGTACGCCTCCTATGCAGGTCAAATTTGTCCAATCTCTTTCTGATTGTAGATGTTTGCACTTTGACACCAACAGTTACAAGAGTTAACTCAAATCCAGTGATCAAATTTTGGGGTTCTTGGAGACTTTTTTTTTAGCATCACACAGTCTGTTTTTGGGCTGAATTTGCTGGAGCGGCCAGTCCTGGACAAATCTGCAGTTGTATTTACATATTGTATATTTAGCGCTCAGAACTCTTTTGCTATGAGCGCTTTGTAAGTATTTTTGTTTTTTTCTGAGGTCCTTAGAGAGCTCTTTAGATCTTGGCATGATGAAGCCACACACTTCAGTAACAAAGAGAACACCAGATCCTAGATGTCAGGTTTAAATAAGGCAGGTTCTACCTGCAGGGGATTCAAACCAATGGCACCTAATCTGGACCACCTGATTCTAATGTTATGGATTTGTAAGGGTGTCTTTTTTTTTTTTTTTCCAAGTTATGAAAGTGACTACAGAATGTCAATTTTGTGTCATTTGTTGGATTATCTAATCTTTATCAATAGGCATCATATCAGAGAGTGAAATGTTTGCTTGTTTAAATATATTAAAGTCTACAGTTTCCATGGGCTGCACTTATTTTTCACATGACTGCAGAAAAGGCATTTAAAGAATTTATTTTTTTAAGTATTTGAAAACTAAAATATTTGTTTTAGGGGTAAATGGTGCAGGATGGTTATTTTGGCAAGCTTAATACAGCTAGTTAACATTTTAAAAAGCAACCTTCAATAATAAATGAGATTTTAGAGGGGGCAGGGAACGGTGTTCTCTGGAAATGTGGATATGGTGTAACTTTTGAAATTACTTGACATGTAATAACCTGGGTGGCACGGCGGTGTAATGGTTAGCGCTGTCGCCTCACAGCAAGAAGGTCCGGGTTCGAGCCCCGTGGCTGGCGAGGGCCTTTCTGTGCGGAGTTTGCATGTTCTCCCCATGTCTGCGTGGGTTTCCTCTGGGTGCTCCGGTTTCCCCCACAGTCCAAAGACATGCAGGTTAGGTTAACTGGTGACTCTAAATTGACCGTAGGTGTGAATGAGAGTGTGAATGGTTGTCTGTGTCTATGGGTCAGCCCTGTGATGACCTGGCGACTTGTCCAGGGTGTACCCCGCCTCTCGCCCGTAGTCAGCTGGGATAGGCTCCAGCTTGCCTGCGACCCTGTAGAACAGGATAAAGCAGCTAGAGATAATGAGATGAGATGTAATAACCTTTTAGCTGCACTTTCGCTTGAGTGCCACCCCAGCAATGCATGGTTAACCCCCCCCCCCTTTTTTTTCTGAACATGTAACCCACAAATTGCACAGTGATTTGTTTACAATTCTATAGTGGATGATGATAATTACCCTTTTCCATGTTATCCTAATTCATATTGTTCATTTTCTCACAGGAGGTTAAATGAATCAAGTTTAGAACTACACTATAAAATCTCTTAAGATTGAATCTAGTTAATATTGAATGCTATTCATATTATCACCACTTGATGCCAGTAATGGCAAGGTTGAACAGTGGCATCATGAGAAACGTAGATTCCATTAGCAAACACTTTTATTTTAGGCAACTGATTTTGTGCATGCAGTAAGTTACGACAATGCCTGACTGGATCCCAGAACAGTTTGCAGTTTACAAGTTGTGTTTTATGTATTATTATTATTTTGTACATACAGTATGAAGGGAGAACATTGGGTTATAGGAGTGAAATTAAATTGTGGTTGTATAGCTGTAAGTTTAAACTGTGTTGCAAGAACTGTGAATGTATGAAATCCACAATTTTCCTGTCATATGGAATTCTATTCAGGTCTGAAATGTTTTAGATGATAATGCATTATGAGGAGGCCAAATGAAAATGTATGGTTTTGTATTGTCTCCCCCCCATGTTTTATAGGTGTCTAAGGACATCATGTATTTTTCACGTACAGTTTCTTTTCAGTAATATGTAGATAGTGACTGATGTATTGTACAATTTTTTATTTATATATATATATATATATATATATATATATATATATATATATATATATATATATCTCCCTAAACTCACCTTCAGAGTTTGGGTCGTTGTTGATTACTGCACAATACATGCAGATACTAGAAACTATATAAATCAAGTTTCACTATGGAGATCAGTGAGCATTCAGAATAAATTCAACAGTCCCTTCACTCTCCATTGTCCAGCAGGTGTCCATGTTATTGCATTTTTGTATCATCCTCACTACATTTCGACCAAAGACACATTAAGCTCCTCTTTTAACATTTATACATAAATGCACAGGCTAATAGTTTGTGGCTGTGCAATTTCTACTTATCAGAAGTTAACACAGATGACGAGAGCGTTATTTTAAATAACGTGTGTGTGGAGAGAGCTCATTAAAATGCTTCCTCAAATGCATGCATGTGTCCTCCTATGCAGCTTGCATTTGTGTGCACTTGTGTATATATGCTAATATCCAGGTCATCATATTTAGCATATAAACTGTATTTATGAGCATACAGTGGTATGCAAAAGTTTGGGCACCCCTGGTCAAAATTGCTGTTACTGTGAACAGTTAAGCAAGTTGAAGATGAAATGATCTCCAAAAGGCATAAAGTTAAAGATGACTCATTCCCTTTATATTTTAAGCAAAAACAATTTTTCATCTTTTACATTTTCAAAATGACAAAAAAGGAAAAAGGCCCGAAGCAAAAGTTTGGCACCCTGCATGGTTGGTGCCTAGTAACACCCCCTTTGGCAAGTATCACAGCTTGTAAACACTTTGTAGCCAGCTAATAATCTTTCAGTTCTTACCTGGGGGATTTTCACACATTCGTCCTTGCAAAAGGCTTCCAGTTCTACAAGTTTCTTGGGCTATCTTGCATGCACTGCTCTTTTGAGATCTATCCACAGATTTTCAATGATGTTTAGGTCAGGGGACTGTGAGGGCGGGTGGCACGGTGGTGTAGTGGTTAGCGCTGTCGCCTCACAGCAAGAAGGTCCGGGTTCGAGCCCCGTGGCCGGCGAGGGCCTTTCTGTGCGGAGTTTGCATGTTCTCCCCGTGTCCGCGTGGGTTTCCTCTGGGTGCTCCGGTTTCCCCCACAGTCCAAAGACATGCAGGTTAGGTTAACTGGTGACTCTAAATTGACCATAGGTGTGAATGTGAGTGTGAATGGTTGTCTGTGTCTGTCAGCTCTGTAATGACCTGGCGACTTGTCCAGGGTGTACCCCGCCTTTCGCCCGTAGTCAGCTGGGATAGGCTCCAGCTTACTTGTGACTCTGTAGAACAGGATAAAGCGGCTAGAGATAATGAGATGAGACTGTGAGGGCCAGGGCAAAACCTTCAGCTTGTGCCTCTTGAGGTATTCCATTGTAGATTTTGAGGTGTGTTTTGGATCATTGTCTTATTGTAGGACCCATCCTCTTTTTAACTTCAACTTTTTTACAGATGGTGTGATGTTTACTTCCAGAATTTGCTGGTATTTATTCGAGTCCATGCTTCCCTCGACCAATGAAATGTGCCCTGTGCCACTGGCTGCAACACAACCCCAAAGCACGATCGATCCACACCCATGCTTCAGAGTTGGAGAGGTGTTCTTTTCCTGGACTTTGGCCCCCTTTTTTCAACAAACGTACCTTTGCACATTGTGGCCAAAAAGTTCTATTTTGATTTAATCAGTCCACAGGACTTGTTTCCAAAATGCATCAGGCTTATTTAGATGCTCATTTGCAAACTTCAGACGCTGAATTTTGTGGCTAGGACGCAGGAACGGTTTTCTTCTGATGACTCTTCCATGAAGGTCATATTTGTTCAGGTGTCGCTGCATAGTAGAACAGTGCACCACCACTCCAGGGTCTGCTAAATCTTTCTGAAGGTCTTTTGCAGTCAAACAGGGGTTTTTATTTGCCTTTCTAGCAATCCAACAAGCAGTTCTTCCAGAAAGTTTTTCCATCTTTCAAACCTCACCTTGATATCCACTGTTTCTGTTAACTGCCTGTAGCGCTCTCTTAGGTGTGGGTGGAGCACAGAGGACGGCAGGACAAAGCTTCAGGGAACAACAGGCTTTTATTGCCAGACTTTTCAGTATAACAATCGTTCGTATTTGGTAAATACATACACACACACACACACACACATGCTGTGTTCTTGTCCCGGGAAGAGCTTTCCTCTGCTCTCCCTCTGCCTCCTTAAATAGGGCGCGGTACTGGGAAGACACACAAACGCAGGTTAATTACCGTCAGGTGTAGTGATTCTGCCACTCGCCTTCCCTGGCTCCGCCCTCCTGTCACAGACCGGCCCCCGCTGCCCGACTCAGGCCGGGTGCCCGTCTGGCCCGCAGCCGACTCCCCCCCCCCGACGGGAGAGGAAGTCCGCCACGACCATCTGCGCCCCCGGCCTGTGGACCACCTTGAAATTGAAGGGTTGGAGTGCCAGATACCAATGGGTGATCCGCGCGCTGGCATCTTTCATGCGGTGGAGCCACTGGAGGGGCGCGTGAAGGGGCGCCCCAGCAGGTAGTAACGGAGGGCGAGGACCGACCACTTGATCGCCAGGCATTCCTTCTCAATAGTGCTGTAGCGCCCCTCACGCACCGACAGCTTCCTGCTAATGTACAGGATGGGGCGGTCCTCCCCCTCCACCTCCTGGGACAACACCGCCCCCAGCCCTCTGTCCGACGCGTCGGTCTGCAACACAAAAGGGAGAGAAAAGTCAGGGGAGTGTAATAGTGGCCCCCCACACAGTGCAGCCTTTACCTCAGAGAAAGCCCGCTGGCACTGCTCCGTCCACTGGACCAGATCTGGCACCCCTTTTTTAGTGAGGTCAGTCAGCGGGCTGGTGACGTCCAAATAATTAGGTATAAACCTACGATAGTAGCCAGCCAGCCCCAGGAACTGTCTCACCCCCTTTTTGGTCTTGGGCCTCGGGCAGGCCGCAATCGCTGCTGTCTTATTAATTTGGGGACGCACCTGCCCGTTGCCCAAGTGGAAGCCCAGATACCGTACTGGACGCCTCGCGGCGCCTATCTCCGCCACTCCGGGTTCGGGGATCTGAACCCGACTCCCTTTCGATCGGCTGGGGGCGGCGGAGGCCATCGCCCCGCCCTTCGTTTGCGTTACCGCACTGGCCCATGTTCAACTGCTGTTCACATGGAACCCTTCTCCACGCGGATATGGATACGGCCCGGCGCGAGACTTGCACCCTCTCCCCCGGATTTTCAAGGGCCAGCGAGAGCTCACCGGACGCCGCCAGAACCGCGGCGCTTTCCAGGGCGCGGGCCCCTATCTCGGGTTGAACCCATTCCAGGGCGCCCTGCCCTTCACAAAGAAAAGAGAACTCTTCCCGGGGCCCCCGCCAGCGTCTCCGGGTTCGTTTGTGGGTGACAAACGCTGGTGCGGATTGGCTTAATACCTAATAGCCCATACAGTTCGCGACATACACGAGGTGCCTTGGTCAGTCAGAATCTCTTTCGGGATTCCAACTCGGGAGATGACGTGGAAGAGGGCCTCCGCAATACTGCGTGCTGAGATATTGCGAAGAGGCACCGCTTCCGGGTATCGCGTTGCATAGTCCACCAGAACTAATATAAAGCGCTACCCTCGTGTTGACTGATCTAATGGCCCGACGAGATCCATCCCAATTCTTTCGAACGGGGTCTCGATTAATGGTAGGGGGCGCAAAGGCGCTTTTGGAATGGCCGCTGGATTTACTAACTGGCATTCGCGGCACGCCGTACACCACCTACGGACATCGCCGCGAATCCCCGGCCAATAGAATCGGGCCATTATTTGGGCTAGTGTCTTATCCTGCCCTAGGTGTACAGCCATGGGATTAAAGTGAGCCGCCTGAAATACTAATTCCCGGCGGCTCTTTGGAATTAACAGCTGTGTGACTCGCTCTTTCGTCTGAGTGTCCTGCGTCACTCGGTATAATCTATCCTTCATAATAGAGAAATAGGGGAAGGACGGGGTGGCGTTCAGCTGGAGCGTTTGACCATCGATTACTCTCACTTGGTCAAACGCATGTCGCAGAGTCTCGTCTCGCGATTGTTCTAATGGGAAATCCGCGAGGGATTCCCCAACAGAAAGAGGAGGAGCCGGCGGCTCCTCACTCTGTCGCGCAGATGACGTAGACGGCTCTGCGACAGCAGCTCCAGCCAAAGCGACACCGGGACCTCCCCCTGTCAAATGGCAGGACCCACTCTTTACTAGGCGTGTCATTAAACCCCGAAATCCCAGCCAATCAGTCCCCAAAATTAAAGAGTGGGTAAGGCGAGGGTTAACCGCCGCCTTCACCATAGATTTTTCCCCTCTGAAAAATATGTGGACCGACACCAAAGGGTAGCTGTGAACATCCCCGTGCACACACAACACCTTCACCCCCTGTGCTCCCCCCTGTGCTCCCCCCAATGCCTCGTCTTGCACCAGGCTTTGGCGGATCGAGGTCTGATTGCAACCAGAATCCACCAACGCCTGATATGTAGCCCCTTGGACACTCACCGGTATGCAATATGCTCCGGCCCGATCAAGGGTGGCCTCTGGCGCATCGGGGATCCGTACCACCGCGCCCACCTCCATTGCTGCGCACTGTTGTTGCAGGTGGCCCGGCTCCCCGCAGCGCCAGCAAACTGGCCTGGGCTTTCCCTCTGCACCGGTGCTCTGGGGCTCACTCACCTGAGGGGGAGGGGGGGGAGAGACAGACACAGAAGGGAGAAACGAGAGGGCACCGCGGGTGCGGCGGGCCGGCTGGGGTGGAGCCGGCCCCCGTCTCCGTGGTGGGGGAATGGGGCGAGGACAGGACACAGAAGGGAGGGGAGAAAGAGAGAGAGGAGAGAAGAGAAGACGTCGTCGGCTGTCCTGCCACCGGAACAGCCGCCAAATGATCCTCCGCCAGTCCTACTGCCTGATCCAGCGACGCCGGGCGGTGGCACTGGACCCACTCTGCGGTTCCGGCTGGTAAGCGGGCGATGAACTGCTCCAGCACCACCTGATCGATGATTCCCTCGGTGTCACGATCGTCGGCCCTCAGCCACCGCCAGCAGGCGTCCCGGAGCTGCTGGCCGAACGCGAACGGCCGGCCGACTTCCTCCAACCGCAGCGCGCCGAAGCGCTGGCGCTGTTGTTCTGGTGTGCGCCCCACGCGCTGGAGGACAGCCTGGCGAAGGTCCGCGTAGGCCACAACAACAACAGGCTTTTATTGCCAGACTTTTCAGTATAACAATCGTTCGTATTTGGTAAATACACACACGCGCTGTGTTCTTGTCCCGGGAAGAGCTCTCCTCTGCTCTCCCTCTGCCTCCTTAAATAGGGTGCGGTACTGGGAAGACACACAAACACAGGTTAATTACCGTCAGGTGTAGTGATTCTGCCACTCACCTTCCCTGGCTCTGCCCTCCTGTCACAGACCGGCGCTTGACCACGCCCCCGCTGGCACACTGCCATTTCTTGATAACATTACAATCTGAGGAAACAGCTACCTGAAAACACTTTGCTACGTTCTTGTAGCCTTCTCCTGCTTTGTGATCAATTATTTTATTATTCAGAATGCGAGGGAGTTGCTTAGAGGAGCCCATGGCTGTTGATTTTAGGGACAAGTTTGAGGAGTCAGAGAATTTACATAGCTTTGAAATCTGCATCATCTGCCCTTTCCTAACAAAGAATTTGAACAAGCCACAGCTCAGTAAGCTAATTAAGATCTGGAACCTTGGTAAAGGTTACCTGAGAATGCAAATGTATTGGGGCGCCCAAACTTTCGCATGGTGTTCCTTTTCTTTTTTCACTCTCCAATTGTACAAAACAAAAATAATACACAAATCTTGCAGAAAACACTGGAAATGAATCTCTTTATCTTTATGCCTTTTGGTGATCAGTTCATCTTCTGCTCACTTAACTATTCACAGTAACAGACATTTTCAGTAAGGGTGCCCAAACTTTTGCATGCCATTGTACATACATTTGAGCCAAAAGTAAAAATTTCTGCTACAGCCTGATTGGGTTTAATTATGATGGTATGTTAAATCTAGGATTAAAATAATTCCCCCCCAGGACTGTATTTTTAGATTTTTATTGTGTGGTATTTTAGGAGCTTTAAACATACTGAAACAAATACCCATAAAACTGCCTTGGCATTGACTGCAGGAGCATGTTTTCCATTTATTTGTTTTTTTTTTTTAAAAGACGCTCAAGTTTTGCAACATTTGGCATCATTCTGTTCTCACAATTTTTGCTGATGAAAAAATTTGACTCTTCGCAGCTGCTACAGGTTGTAAGCAGGAAGGAGAGGAGGGAAAGGGGAAAAAAAAAGCTCACAACACAATGGCGGGGTCATCAAACATGCAACCCAGTCACAGATCATTTTCATAAAGTTTCACCTTTTAAACTAGTATTCAGGTATTTTTGCCTTGGCATGTTTTGTGGGCATGGCTTTTTCGAAGCCACTTAAGTGAAGGGATTTTGTATTTAAGATTTTTTTTTTTTTTTAAACATCAAAATTTGTTGACTGCACCTCCTAAGTCCATCTTTAATCTTGGCATCACTGTTCTTTTGTTTAATTTTTATTTCACTTGCTAAATCTTTAAGTAATGCCACAAACGTTTTCTGACATGGAGCAACTTGAAACTATATATAAAAGCATCTATACTTTAAACTGCATAACCTTGTCTATAATCAGTGGCCATCCATTGCATTTTGGTCTGACCTGAGTGAATAAAATATTCACCAATGCCTCTTGTTAACTAAATGTCCCATGTTTGAACCTGTTATTATAGTACAGAGCAGCTATTTTAAGGATCCCAAGATTCAGGCAGGCGGCACGGTGGTGTAGTGGTTAGCGCTGTCGCCTCACAGCAAGAAGGTCTGGGTTCGAGCCCCGTGGCCAGCGAGGGCCTTTCTGTGCGGAGTTTGCATGTTCTCCCCGTGTCCGCGTGGGTTTCCTCCGGGTGCTCCGGTTTCCCCCACAGTCCAAAGACATGCAGGTTAGGTTAACTGGCGACTCTAAATTGACCGTAGGTGTGAATGTGAGTGTGAATGGTTGTCTGTGTCTATGTGTCAGCCCTGTGATGACCTGGCGACTTGTCCAGGGTGTACCCCGCCTTTCGCCCATAGTCAGCTGGGATAGGATCCAGCTTGCCTGCGACCCTGTGGAACAGGATAAAGCGGCTAGAGATAATGAGATGAGATGAGAAGATTCAGGCAATTTTCACTTTTTTGGAACCCTGCTTTTTTTTTTTTTTTTAAATAGTCTTATGGTGTATTGTAATCTTTCCAGTAAATCCTTGAGGGGAAAAATGCAGAAATGTGGTCAATTGTGAAAGTGTTTTTTATTGAGATTAAGGTTGATAATATTGCGCTCTCTGACATTCATTTATCTCAATATTTTACACAATGTAACTCCCTCTTCTTTTTCTGCCCCCATTATCCATCATTCTCCCTCAATGGCCTACACAGAGATAATAACAAGCATTCGAGATAAGGTCAAGCCAAGCCCCAAGGTCGGCATTTTTGGCTAAAGACCATCAGCTTCCTGACATCTGTTTTTGATCTGTTCCTTTCACATCTCTCAGTCTTCTGTTATTTCCAATGATTTTTCCAAAACACCCTTTTCATACAGCTATTACCATTTGCACTCATACAACAGACAGACTGTGTAAAGGGTTGTCTGTCTGGTCACTGCCTAGTGAGAGAAATGTGTATCCTGCCGACCTTTAAATCTTCTCACATGTTTGGAAAACATCACCCGGAACAATGTGCTTTTGATACACAGATGGTCATCAGCGTGAGAGAGAAAGTTCAAGGTGAAACAAGTAAACATGCTAAAACAATTTTAGTAAAAACTAACAAAATACGACTTTAATCCTGGTAATAATGTCGAAGGTTAATTTGTTCAGTTGTCTTTATGAGATGATCATGATGTTAAAAGGTGCTGACTGCAAACTCATCTGAAACTTTCACTTTTTTTTTTTTATTGCCCATGGCTATGTCTCGCAAGAACAATATCGTTCAGACGAGATGTGATCATTTTGACGTGTTGAGGGTCGCTTTTCTCCGTTTTGGGACCAAATATCCTACGTCTTGAGGTAAACAGTATGGCCCGACAAACAGCTGAATGCAAGGAGCTTTAACTAATTAGCATAACTATGGAACTGCATCACACCAAGATGGCGATGTGCGGAAAACATTGCGACTCTGCATCTTTCTCGGAGTTTTGTGTCGCAGGTATGGAATTTGTGGTTAACGTTCACGAATAGATCCGTGAAACAAAAAAACAGACATCTTTTCTCTGTTAGTGCTTTTCTGTTATCGTTTCTTTCTCTGTAAGATCAAAACTTTAGGTGTATAACTCCATATTCGCTACCATGGAGTTCAGCCCACGCATTCTAAGGCTAAGATAGCTAAGTGCTAGCTAGAATGATTTAGTTGTTATCTGTCCAGAAAAATAATGTCCTCTAACCTTGCAGTTACACTCACTAGGCAGGCTTTCCTTTTCTTTTCCGCTGGCGGGAGAGCAAAGTCCACCATGTTTTGCCCACACTGACTTACTTTGGTTAAAAGTAGATCAAACGCCCCACGGTAGTCATGTAATATTGTTGCTCACATGCTTCGGCAATCTCTAGAATCATAAAACGTGGGACACTTATCATCTCGGCAAAACATCTTGAAACTCCAACAGCAATAGAACATTTTTGCCCAGAATTCAACTTTGCAGTCAGAACCTTTAATTATAGAATGGACGTGTAATGTTTAAATTGGCAACGTGACGCCATGTTTTTGGTTAATGTGTTAAGATAAACATTGTCAGAGTACCATTACAGTCTCGTAATAATGATATACTTTTGTTTCAGTCCGTTCTGTTACAGATGCTATACTAATAATAATTTGTTACTGTAAGCTGAAACCGTTCTATGACAAAAATAAGTGAACACTCAAATCTCTTTGGTTAATAAACATCAACCAGCAAAGCCTACGGCGTGATGGAGAAAAAGCAACAGCAATAAATCAAGCATTAGGAGCAAATAAACTTGATTTAAAATACCTTTTTGTTTCAACTCCAAATCTTTGGAACTGCATGACTATACTAGGCACCACCTTTTTTTCTTCTCCTTCTTCCGTCCCCATACACAGCACTGCTAAGCATCTCAACAAGCTTAGAAGAAAATGTTGTGTGACTAGGTGGCTAGCCAGAAGTACATCCCTTCACAAAAGAGAGCTACAGTGCAAGCTTAACATTAAATCCCATCCCAAATGACACACACACAATCTTGTTTTTCTCAAAGGCACAACTGAGATTCAGTCCCAGTTCAAAATACTAGAGTGTCTTTCTTTCGGATTGTCCAGGAAACAAATATGAATTTACAGGGTTTTGTTTTTATTTTAATACAACTCTAAAATGTCTAAAATATTGTGGGCAACCAAAACAGTTGAAAATGTTCATGACAAATAAAACGGGGGAAAAACCCTCCAAGAATACTTCAACACTGCGTCATGTCTACTGAGAGATAAAAGCATTCACACACACACACACACGGCTACTAGACATAGCACAACCCTTCTTTTCCTCGCCAGTTCCTTCATCGTGATCATGGATGGGTGTATGCTCATGCTGCTGAATTGAAAGTCAGCAAAAGCAGTCCACAATATTAATTACTCCTTATATAAAATGGTGCTGATCCAAAATCGTCATCCAGTTTCATCCCACTCCAGTGGAAGAAAAAAAAAAGTCTTCTTCCCAGAAATCCACAGCAGTCAAACTTGAGGGGGAAAAAAAAAAGAAAGAAAGAAAAGTACTCAATCTCAGTCCAAAGGTTTGAGGCACATCCTCAGAACACCTCCCTTCATGTTGAGCTTGATGGACGACTTGGTTATTGTGTTAATTTGAAGTTTCACGCAGGTCCAAACATTTGGTATTTCAAAAATGTGACATCAGATTGTATCAGTAAAGTCTCGTCTCGTGAATCCCTTCTGCAAAATGGAAGTGAACAAAAAAGGAATAACAGTAAAGTACTGCTCACAGAACACACAATTTTGTTTATTCAGCTATTCATGCTGTATGTACAGTACGAGTGCACAAGTTTGCATACTCTTGCTTTAAAATGACAACCAACAAGACATGCAGTGTGAGTTAAGGTTTGCCGATTTTCCTTCATTATTACATTAAGATAATATAGATATTTAGACACTGCCAAAACAGTCAAACGGTTGTCTGGTTATATCTTTCACGGCCACGTGTGTTGTCAGACACGCAGTGCCATTAGGGCCAATTACCATGCACCTGTTCCTGATTAGAGCATAATCACCGTGCATACATATAAGGACTCTCAGTAACACACAGACTTTGCAGAATATACGCTCTGTATCCCGAGTTTGACGTTACCAAGCTTTGTATTTTGTGTCAGTTTTCTGGTTTTGGCCCCGTTTGTGTTTTTGGACTGTGAGTATTGTATTCCCTCGGATATCCTGTCTGTGCCTCATTTGACCACTGCCTGTTTTTCAACTCTGCCTTCGTCTCCGTTTGCTAGCGTGCTTTCAATAAAACTCTTCCTGCACTTACATCCATCTATCACCCTTACATGACAGAAACTGTCAACTGCCCAACAAGCTTGTGGACCAAAAACTGCTTTAACTAGTTTTACATGAAGCTGTCGTGACTATTTTCTGTAAAATGTGTTAGTAAATAATCACACTTTAAAAATACAAAAAAAAAAACCCCACAAATTTAAAAATAACCACTGGATAAAAACTCGTCTATCTTATGTAAATGAAGATACAAATTTTGGTGTCCAGAGGTCAAGTGTTTATGAGATACACTGCCTTGCACTCATGATCGGGTTCCCTGTAGTGATGTACATACGTATGGATGTTATACGGTCAAGCCATCAAAAAATCAGTTCGATGCTTTCCTCTTAATAGGGGCGTGGAACCCCATACTTAAGAATGAAATGATCAACTAGATATTTCATAATGTATATAAAAACAATTATTCTACAAGATAGAGTCGTATAGGAGTTGATAGCCAACAAGGCGCGTAGCACCGAGTTGGCTATAAGCCATGTACGAGGAGACTGAGTGGAATGACTTTTATTCTATCCACATTCACTGGATTTTGAGAAACAGCATTTTTTTTGTGCAAATTCGATACATAAAAACTTTATACAAAACGTCCGACAACATTTCCCACTTAGAATGTAAAACAAACTGGCGAAATGACGGTAACAATTTGTGAAAAATGCGATAATTCTTGGGGGGAAAAAAAAAGTGTTTTTACCATCAAATATTTTTATTCCATATATTTTGGTTTTTTTTGTATTTTTGGGGTTTTGTTTTCAAGTAGGAGTTTTTATTTCATTCTCAGTTGGTTCAGCAACATGCGCTGCCATTTTGTTTTTCTCTACTCACGGTATATGAGCCGATATCCTAGTAGTACAGTAGCCAAATCAGAACACACGCTTGCTCAGATCCAGTGAATGTGGATAGAAAATATCTGAGAGGGTTTATACGTTTCTTGAAGTGTGGTTTTTTTTTCCCAGTCTCCTGATTGTTTTGGATTTTGCCAAATCCTGAATTTTAAAGTTTGTTTTTTTTTCTGATAATGTATTTTTATTTATTTATTTTTTTTTTTTTTTACAAATTTAAAGATTTTCCATTGTTAGTATGGGTCTTCCTAAACACTTTGGAATCTTTTATAATTTTGTTCAACTCTGTAAAAGTTCAGTATTATCTATTGTAGGTCTTGCGATAACTGTTTGTAACCCCACTGACATTTCCTGGCTCACACCTAACTGCTAGAGACGGTTTCTCTGTTTGAACTTTTCTCGTCTTAAACATGACTCGATGCAGTAAATGTGTCGACTGTTTTAGTTGCCTTGATAAGGCACATTTAAACAAATTAAAGCATGTCAAGAGGGATGCAAACTTTTGTACTCTACATACTGATAATTTCAACAGTCTCCATGTCAAATCTTAAATAAAGATAGAACAATAAACAAACAAACAAACAAACCCTGAATTTTTCAAACAGGAATAAACATAGGACAAAAATCAGTGGCAAGCTTGTTTGTCCACACCCAGTGAAACCCCTGTAGCACTGCAGGCAGACATTACACAAGCCTGTGATGAAAGGTGTTGGCTATTGTTGAACCATGAAGATTAGAACTGCCTCAGCGCTAATACATAGGCTGCAGTAACCGGGTGGAACAATGCAGTGTGCATTCCGGTCACATTCCACACACGGCACTTATCTAAGCAAAGCCATTATAAAAGTCAGAGTGCATCATGAGGGAGGTGTGCTCAGTGTCATGTCAAGCTAAAACAGTGCTATCACTACTTCAGAAATGTCTTCTGGAAGCACAAACATGATCCTATTATATTGTTTAAACACCGCGTGCTCATATGAACCATGAAACTTTGGTTAGGTACTTCCTACTAAAGAAAAAAAATAAAGTTTGTTCATTAAGTTAGCAATAAAACACCTGGGGGGGGGGGGGGGGGGGGGGTACTGTTATATAAAAATAACCAATGATGCAGCAGTAATACAAAGTGAAGCAGAGTTACTGTTTCGAACCTCAAATTTGTTAATTCCCTGTAGCAGGACCTCCCATAATTAATTAATTTACACGAGCAGCGCAGGCACAAATTGTGACTCTCACTCAGGATCTTTCCATTTTCTTCTTTTTCTCCTATTATTATTATTATTATTATTATATTATTCTCCTAACTTTTTTTTTTTGGACACTATTTCTCCCTCAGTTTTCAACCAATCACCACCAAATTTCACATGAAGAATATCTCTGGGCTGAATTACGTTGCTATGACTTTTGGTGGTGATCTGGATCACTGATCCAGAATGATCATGAAAAACAGGATTTTTTTTTTCAAAATCATTTATAACTGTCAATTTTCATGATTTTTTCTCTTTTTTTTTTGTGGCAGGGCACAACTTTCTCACCAAGCGTTATTCTCCATCTCTTACTGTTCTGGATCTATAGGGCACGGTGACCAGCCGTCCCAGTTTGTAATAGCTAGCGCAAATCACTGTGACTTTAGTCAGAGACTTTTTTTTTTTTTTTAATTCAAGACGTACTTTTTATCTGTTTATAGTTACACTTAATGATGTGGAATATCTGCAAAACAAGTTCATCTGTTTTCACTATATAACAGTTGTTCCCTCACCAGCCTCTCTTTTCCTCCCCTTTAAAGAACTTAACAAGATGTTACAAATAAAATGCAGCTTTATATAACAGAAAACTGCAAAGTGCAAACATCTCTCCTAAAGACGATTCCAAACGATTTTTTTTTAAAAATCTGATATGGTGATGGACCATCTGCTACACAAATCCCTGTTTCTATAGAAACCATAGCATACAGTATTGAAATGAGTGCATTAATATAAACCTGTGATTTGCCTTGCAGCCGGATTATTGTCAGAGCTGCTGTTATAGAAAATTAATCAATCTTCTGACGAACCTAAATCAAGAATTCAGTGCAGTATAGTATGCATAGGTACAAAATATGGCATAGTAAAGTGGGAAGAAAAAAAAAAAGCAACAGTGAGTTGACCATCGTTCAATATACAGCCATTAATTAAGCTGGAACAGTTAAAATGTGTGAAGGTTTATAAAAGGATGAGCATAAAACTACCTCTTATAGACTGTGTTGTGCATTTGAAGAGGATCCTGTAAAATGTTAATCAGTAACAGGTTTCCAGTGATTGAACTCGGTTATGTAACTGTGGGAAAGACTGATCAGCCTTGCAGGATGAACAATATGGCAAAATAAACAAACCCTGAGCAACAGAAATACGACCGGTGTCTACAATGCACCAGTTGATATCTCTTAATGCACCGTCTGTCCTGCAGTTTCCACAGACCTTTTGTGTTTGAGGAAAAAAAAAAAATCTATATATTCTACTTATGGTTAACTGAAGCGACTGGCTCAGTTTTTATATTCATTCAGTCTCACCTGCTTGTAGTCTTTATGAAGCTTGCTGTAATGAAACATGTTACACAACACTGTGGAGGCGGCCTTAGCTGCCTTCACCTTCCCTGGACTGAGACACAGAAGGAAAGCAGAAACATGAGAACCACCCACTGGACAATACACAGGACAATTCTGCTAAATAATGAATAAGTCAGAGAACACGACACAGTGCAGGAGTTTGAGTGGAGGCAAAAGGTTTGAACAGAGAGCAGCTGGAGGTAAAATGTCTAGAGAATATATTCTAGATACACTAAAATCGTAACATAACAGGAAGGTGTTTTTGTGTCCTGAATTCATTTGCATCATGGCAGATTGCTTAAAGACTGCAAAGGAAGCATAAGGGACGTGAACAGATTGGCTTTTATTATGCCAGGATATGAAAGGGTGGAATTTCTGTCCAGGTCTCTGTTGGATCCTAACTGTGGGAAACAAATCACTTCATTTTAATGCAGAAACACTCGATGTTTTATTGGAGAAACCAATTTTAAAACTAATTTTGCATCCAGGTGCCACTTGAAATCAGTGCTTCAGTGGATGTCAAAGAAGTCACCATGAGTGCTTCCATCCATCCATCATCTGTCACCGCTTATCCTGTACAGGGAAGTACAGGCAAGCTGGAGCCTATCCCAGCTGACTATGGGTGAGAGGCGAGGTACACCCTGGACAAGTCGCCAGATCATTGCAGGGCTGACACAGAGAGACAAACAACCATTCACACTCACATTCACACCTACGGTCAATTTAGAGCCACCAATTAGCCTAACCTGCATGTCTTTGGACTGTGGGGGAAACCGGAGCACCCAGAAAAAACCCATGCAGACATGGGGAGAACATGCAAACTCCACACAGCCCTGACCTCAACGCCAAATGAACGTTGGGATGAACTGGAATGCTGACTGCATGCCAGGCACTTCCTCACCCAGCATCAGTGCTTGACCTCTCTAATGCTCTTGTGGCTGAATAAGCAAATCCTCACAGCCACATTCCAAAATGTAGTGGAAAACCTTCCCAGAAGAGTGGAGGTTATATTATTGTAGCAAAGGAGGGTCAGGGGTCAGGGGGTCAGGAGGTGGCATGGGGGGTAGGGTTATGACTGTGAAAGTGTTTTCAAAATTTCTACTTTCCTGATGTTGCATTTGGTGAACTTTTACTCATATATTACTTTTTTGAAGTCATTTTTATTGGGTCATGCAAAAACCTCCCACACCCAACATCACCTCACTTTTGATAAATACATGTATATTAAATAAATAAATCATGATAAAATAAATTCATTGAAAGATGTGTAAAGTACTTTTATATAACAATAAGTTGCTTAACAATTGTTGTAATAATAATTATAATTGTTAATTAATACAAATTTTGTATTAACAATTATTATTACAACAATTGTTAAGCAATTTATTTATTACAACAATTGTTAAGCAATTTATTGTTATATAAAAGTACTTTACACATCTTTCAATGAATTTATTTTATAATCATGATTTATTTATTTAATATACAACCCCTGGCAAAAAATATGGAATCACTACTCCTGGAGGATGTTAATTCAGCTGTTTTACTTTGTAGCACAAAAAAAAAAAAAAAAAAACACAGATATGACACAAAATTATTTAATTTAATAGCTGAACATTCTGGCTTTGTAAAATATACCTCAAAAAATGTAATTAATTTTTTGTAATTAATGGCACATTTTTTTCAAGATCAAGTAGAAGAAAAAATTATGGAATCACTCAATGATGAGGAAAAAATTATGGAATCATAAATAAAAATAAAAAAAAAATCACAATTAGTACTTTGCTGTACCTCCTCTGGCTTTTATGACAGCTTGAATTCTTTGAGGCGTGTACTTCACTAATGAAAAACAAATATTCTTTATCAGTCAGGTTCCAACTTTCTTGTATAGCAGTTGACAGATCAGCTTTGCAGGATGGAGCCTTGTCATGGATTTTTTTCCCCCCCAATTTCCACCATATATTTTCAATTGGGGGCGGCACAGTGGTGTAGTGGTTAGCGCTGTCGCCTCACAGCAAGAAGGTCCTGGGTTCGAGCCCCGGGGCCGGCGAGGGCCTTTCTGTGTGGAGTTTGCATGTTCTCCCCGTGTCCGCGTGGGTTTCCTCCGGGTGCTCCGGTTTCCCCCACATTCCAAAGACATGCAGGTTAGGTTAACTGGTGACTCTAAATTGACCGTAGGTGTGAATGTGAGTGTGAATGGTTGTCTGTGTCTATGTGTCAGCCCTGTGATGACCTGGCGACTTGTCCAGGGTGTACCCCGCCTTTCGCCCGTAGTCAGCTGGGATAGGCTCCAGCTTGCCTGCGACCCTGTAGAAAGATAAAGCGGCTAGAGATGATGAGATGAGATGAGATATTTTCAATTGGATTGAGATCCAGACCGTTTGCTGGCCATGCCATTGAGTTGATCTGCCTTTCCTGAAGAAAAGTTTTAATGCTCTTTGCTCTGTAGCAAGATGCATTATCATCCTGAAAAATGACTTCATCACCACCAAAAGTACTTTTGGAATGAGAAAAAAGTGTCCAAAATTTCAATGTACACCTGTGCATTTACTGTAGAGGTAATGACTGCCATCTGCCCAGGTCCTTTACCTGACATCCAACCCCATATCATCAATGACTGTGGAAATTTGCTTGTTTTCTTCAGGCAGTCATCTTTATACGTTTCATTGGAACAGCACCAAACAAAAGTTCCAGCATCATCTCCTTGGCCAGTGCAGATTCATGATTCATCACTGAATATAACTTTCATCCAATCACCCACAGTCCACGACTCCTTCTCTTTAACCCTTTGTAACCTTGTTTTCTTCTGTTTAGGTGTTAATGATGGTTAACGTTTGGCTTTTCTGTATGTAAATCCCATTTCCTTCAGCCGATTTCTTAAATTTTGGTCACAAACATTGACTCCTGTTTCTGCCCGTTTGTTTTTCATTTCTTTTCTTGTGCATTGTCTATTTTCAAGGCATCTTGCTTTGAGTTTCCTGTCCTGACGCTTTGATCTACCCGTATGTTTCCCTTTTACAACTTTCCCATTTTGTTTGTACTTGCTCCAAATTTTAGACACAGCTGACTGGAAACAACCAACATCTTTTACCACACTCCGTGTTGAATTACCTTCTTTAAGGAGTTTTATAATCCTTTCCATTGTTTCAACTGACAGCTCTCTTGTTGGGGCCATGTTTTCGGTCAATCAGCCAGGTGCAACAGCTCATTCAGGTCTACAAGCAGTCTCTTAACTGCAGACTAATTTGCACATTTAGGCTTGTGCGGATATTTGTTTTAGAAATGCAAGTTATAGCTTGATTCTATAATTTTTTCCTCATCATTGAGTGATTCCATAATTTTTTCTTCTACTTGATCTTTAAAAAAATGTGCCATTAATTACAACAATTTCATATAATTTGAGGTATATTTTACAAAGCCAGAATGTTCAGCTGTTAAATAAAACAATTTTGTGTCATGTCTCCGATTTGTTTTTTTTGCTACAAAGTAAAACAGCTGAATGAACATCCTCCAAGAGTAGTGATTCCATATTTTTTGCAAGGGGTTGTACATGTATTTATCAAAAGTGAGGTGATGTTGGGTGTGGGAGGTTTTTGCATGACCCAATAAAAATAACTTCAAAAAAGTAATATATGAGTAAAAGTTCACCAAATGCAACATCAGGAAAGTAGAAATTTTGAAAACACTTTCACAGTCATAACCCTAATTGGGGGGGGATCAAATCTGAAACAGGATGTTTTAAAAGCATGTGTGTTATGGGAAGGTGTTCACAAACTTTTGGCCATATAATCAAGTACACACATTTTCTTCACAGTGATTTGTCATTAACATACACATCATTGGAGCTTGCATATCGAAAGTAATTTGTAAATACTGAGCTTGAGTTTAGCCATTTGCTTTTGCTTGCTAGCATTGGTACCCTGTTAACATTTTTTGGATGTCAAAGTTAGCAGGTAATGTTGTCGATCTGGTTTTGCTAAACTCTACGATTCTACTAGTTAGGAGGAGAGACTCCAATTAAAACAGGAGAGCAGACCAACACCCAACACCAACATGAACTTAAAAAAAAAAAGAAAGAACCCTTTCCACCTTATTCGTTTTTCCACTGAAAATAAAACAGTTTAGAGCCGAATGATTTTTTTTTAACTGGTCAAATCTGTTTTTAAAGCTTGTTTTGCTGGTTTCTTGCTTCCAACCAGTATACATTATGCTGGTCATGCCAGTGACCAGCTATGCTATGGTTATGCCCCTTACGAAATAAACACAGGGGCAACCCTTAGCAAAAAGTAGTATACTTAAAGTTCATTTTATTAAGTATGCTTCAGTAGGAGTACAAGTATAGCAAGTATACTACAGACCATGTACTTTTAGTGTACTAGAAAGTATACAAATTTAATACTTTTTCAGACTAAATTGGAACATTTCAAGTTTATAAAAGTATACTTTAAAGTTCATTTTAAGTTTGCAAAAGTACACTTTAAAGTATACAACAAGTCCACTCATCTATATACTTGGTATATCCCTCTCGTATGCTTAAAGTATACCACAAGCACACTTATTGATATACTTCTTTTTTTGGGCTTTTTTCACCTTTATTGGATAGGACAGTGTAGAGAGAGGAAATGAGCAGGAGAGGGATCAGGAAATGACCTTGGGTTGGAATCGAACCCAGGTCCCCAGATTTATGGTATGGCGCTTTAGTTGACTGAGCCACAACGCCCCTTAGTTACATACTTCAAGTCCCTATTTTTAGTTTATTATTGTATACTTTAAGTATACTGTTATAAATGTTGGTTATTTCACTAGTTTACTTGTTATACTTTAAGTTTGCTTGGCATATTACTTGTAGCTTACTATTTATATACTGGAAATATACTCCTTAATGTATTCTTAAAGTTTACTCATACTGTATGTACACAAGAGTGTGATGCATTTACAAAATCACAAGACAGAATGTTGAAAACAAGTTTGATATATTTTCAAACATTTCAAAAATAAAGACCTATGAAATCAAGTCCTTCCTTACTGGAGAAATTGATCAATAAAGTCAAGTCAAAAGTTTTTCTGTTTTTGTGTATGATTTTAAGGTACATAAAGATAATGCAATTGAGCACACATACTATATACTGTAAAGTTTTAAACTCCAGCATTATATTATATTAATATATAAATTAAATGTTAAGCATGAGTCAATGACTTGACCTTATTATGCACTTGGAGCAAGATATACTAAGTATTGGTACTTAGTGGCAGAAAAACGTGAAAAGTATACTAAAGTATACGTTTTAGTATTAAAGTATAAGTCTTAGTATTAATGTACTTAGTCTTAGACTTTTATTTATACTTTTCAGTATAAGCCAAGTATACTTCACTATACTATTCTTAAGTATATAAAATATAGTTTATAAAAAGTCAACTTCAAGTATACTTCTGCAGTTTTAGTAAAAAATAAGTATACTCATAGTACACTTGAATAAACTTCTTTTTGCTAAGGGAAATGAAACACACAAATGGGGAATTTTGTTTTGTCATGACCAGGGCTTGGTATGAACTTTGTAGCTGTGGCTAGTTGTTTTCAAATTTATAGCTAGTTAACATAATGAACTAACCACCTTCAATTTAACAAGGTATGATCTTATGTTCATAAGAGCAATTAATTAGTTATTCATTATTAATTGTCAGATCATTGCACCATGCATGTTAAAATAAGCAATTGCATAATTAAAACAGTACCAATCAAAAGTTTGGACACACTTATTCATTCACAGTAACGAGTAAGTGTGTCCAAAGTTTTGGCTGGTACTGTACGTGTACTACATTCACTCTCTGTATTAACTATAAACAATCTGTTTTTACTTGATATGTTGCTCTGCCCATAAACACAAAAAATGGACAAAACATCAGCTCATTATCTGATTCATACAACCTGTCCACCACTTTTACTTGAAGCTTCTCTTTTTTGTTCCCCCCCTTCTGAACTACTTGCCTATTTTCAACTCTGTCGCTTTTTAGACTGGTTATTTCACACCAGCTGTAGGCTACGTCATCACATTTGGCCAAAAGTTTGGACACACCTAATTTAATGGTTTGTCTTCATTTTTATTAACTAAAAAGACACTTCGTGTCAAAGTAATGATGGATGTTCTCTCTTTTTACTTCGTTGAGCAGTTCTTGACATAATATGGATTACTACAGCTGTGGATGGAATAGGGCCATTTACTGTATTTTTATTATTTACTATTTGATCTCAAATGCATTAAGAAGGCAAGGCAAGAAATTAATCCACTAACTATTAACGAGGCACCTGTTAATTGAAAAGCACTCTCATGAAGCTGGTTAAGATAATGCCAAGTGTGCAAAGCATCATCAAGGTTAACAGTGGCTGCTTTGAAGAATCTAAAACATGAAACTTTTTTTTTTTAAAACACTTTACCACATATGTTCCATATGTTATTTCAGTTTTTATGTCTTCAGTATTGTTCTACAAATGTAGAAAATAGTCAAAATACAGGAAAAAAAAAACCCACGATGAATGAGTAGGGTGTACAAACTTTTGACTGGTACTGTATACAGAAACTGCAGTTTACACATCAAGCTACAAAAAGTGCCAAATTTTACCCACATGTGGGCAAGTTTTAACTTTTGTAGTCATGTCCACAACTAAATCTAAAACACATGCCTTCCAGAAGATAAGATTATTCATAATTAATGTTATTTCAATTAGGGTATGCTCTGAAAGACAGACTAGCTTATCTTCTCTACCTGTTGTCATGAGATGTCTTGATTCCAATCAGTTTGGGCACTCCATCAAAATAAGTCACATCTCTTGCAGCCAGTGAACTCGCCATGACCAGGTTATTGAGAATACCGCAGATGTTGACGACCACATCGCTGGATGGCTCTTTCTGATGTCCATCACTAGGCAGCTTGGGAACAAGAACATTCACCACTTTTGTAGCTATAGTAGGAGATAGAGAAAAAAAAAATCAATGTTAGGTCAGTGGTGGTGACAGATGAGGAAGAAATTCCACTGGTAAACTAGAAGAGAGTGTAACAAAACGTTGGGGAGGCAAGACACTGCAGCCAGAGAGAAAGTATGGGTGGAGATACTGTACTGAACAACAATGAGGAAAGTAAAATAACAGAATTTAGACACAAGAAAGAAGAGAGAGAGAGAGAGAGAGAGAGAGAGAGAAAATGGTGTGGAGCTGAGTTGTAAAAGATGGAGTTCCGTGGAAAACGTTCTGATTATATTTGAGTCAGAATGAGAAAGGGCAGGATTTAAAATCCCAGAATGGCTCAATTTGATGTGGCGGTTCTGTGCTTGTGTAATGCAACATTTCCAGCATGTGGTTTTGAGTAAATAAAAAGAAAAAAAAAGCAACCAGTTTGGCTGTTTGAGTGCAGAATTGTGTAATAAGCACATTGCAGAACTCTGAGTAAAACCTCCAAAACTCTCAGCGAAAAACAGGAGAGAGAGAGAGAGCGAGAGAGAGAAAATATGTCGACAAAACAAGGCTGGTCTCAATTGTTTTAAAAAAAAAAAAAAAGGAAAAATTGGTCATGGTCACCTTATTCTGTTTTGTACAACAAAAGGTCATTTCCTGTGTTGAAGGTGAAGGAAAAGGAACTTTTAAAGGATAGCTTTGTTGCAAGAGTGTGTAACCGAGCCAAACAAAATCACAGCTCTTAATCTCCACAGGAATTTAGCATGTCCACTGGTGCCTGGCACTGACCCATATCTGACTTGTCCCTGGAGTGCCGGGACAGATTTCTCAACAGGCCGGTGAGAGAACGCAGCTCAGCATCTGTTGGGGTTCTCAGCTGATCCAGAATCACAGGTAACATCCGTTCCTGTTCCAGGGCTACCCGACTCAACACCGACGCCCACTGGGAGATAGAGATCGAGAGATGAGAGACGAGATCAGAAAGACAGAATTTTTAGGAATGGAATCTTAAGAGGGTAACTTTCTCAGAGGAGGAAGTAAATACAAGTGAAGGAGATTTAGAGATAAGAAGTAAATGATAGACTGAGAAAAGCCATAAAAATAATGGAAGTGAATTGCAAGGGAGGAGGACTGCAAAAACTTTGGGGAAAGCAGGTAATACTCACTTTTTGACCAATTTCAGCCTAAAGTTTCCCTCTCAATAAAATGACGTCCTCAAGACGTTGTCGAAAATTCCTCAAACGTTATGAAGACTTTATTTTGTACACAGAATATCCTTTTTTGCTTTCACAGAGCGTTCCAAGAAGTCTTGCTAGTAGACATAGGACCACTTGTGTCTTATTTTTCACCTAACATTATCCAGCTTATCCAATTAACAACTATTCCATGACAAAAGGAGGTCTGTACAGTTTACACAAAACGGTGTTTAAAATATATATACTGTATCTCCAGTGAGAGGCAGTTCTCCCCTGATGTTGAAGGAGGTCAGAGGAGACCGGACAGATTGGTTTGGGCTAAAACTCAATCTCACTGGACAACTGCGGTGAGCAGAAAAGCATCATTGGAGTTGTATTTTTATAATTTCCATGAGAGGCTGGTAGTTGTATGCCATGCTGGTGTCACAGGGAGACACTGGTAGCACAGTAACAATAGCGTTTAATAGAAAAATCTCAAACTTCAGGGTTAATGGTCAGGTTTTGATGGTGGCGAACTGTTACTATTAGAGCTGGGAGTTGAGCTCAGCCAAAACTTAGCCAGACACACCAAAAAAGCAACAGGGCAAAGGATTTTGCAAGGATTAGTGACAGGCTGCCAGGTCGCTCTGTTGTGTGTAGTTGTCAGTGTTGATTTTAAACGTAACTAAGTAAATTACATAGGGAAACGAATACTTAAGTCTGAGTGAAAAATACTGTGGCGAGCGTGCGTAGGAGAAGAGTCTGGAGACAGAAATCTTAGTTTCTCGGTCGTTAGCCTGTGCTACTTGCGCTCAATAGCACTGGCTTAACCGCTTTATTAGCATTCGCCAACACTACTGATGAATACTACACTGGCTGGAAGGTGACTTCACTGCTGCGCTGACAGCGCCAGCTTGCGAGCAAGTTCGCATTGGCCTTAGAGAAGGCCAAGGGTGATAAATTTTTGGTCCTGCCCACTATAATAAATCAAAATCTGACTGGTTAATTAATCTGTCACTTCCTACATAAACATACATTGCCATAGCCTTCTGTCTCAGCAATGAAGTCCTAACCAAAAAAGAGTTTAGCCAGCTCTAAACTCTTCTCAGCCAAGAGACCAAAAAAAAAAAAAAAACCCCATCTCATTGGATAACTTGATTTTAATGTTTTCAGGACAGTAGCCCTTTCATTCCTGAAGAAAATTTGATAGAACATGAGGCCAAATTAGAATCAGAAGAAAATAATTATAATGAAATTATGAAAGACATTAAAGAATGAAAGAAATTAAATATAAACACTTGAAATGCTGATATGTGTGGGGCTTCTCTGAAAGCCTAGAACGCTCTCACGGTTCCCCTCTGGGTTTTGATGTCTCATCTCATCTCATTATCTCTAGCTGCTTTATCCTGTTCTACAGGGTCGCAGGCAAGCTGGAGCCTATCCCAGCTGACTACGGGCGAAAGGCGGGGTACACCCTGGACAAGTCGCCAGGTCATCACAGGGCTGACACATAGACATAGACAACCATTCACACTCACATTCACACCTACGGTCAATTTAGAGTCACCAGTTAACCTAACCTGCATGTCTTTGGACTGTGGGGGAAACCGGAGCACCCGGAGGAAACCCACGCGGACACGGGGAGAACATGCAAACTCCACACAGAAAGGCCCTCGCCGGCCACGGGGCTCGAACCCGGACCTTCTTGCTGTGAGGCGACAGCGCTAACCACTACACCACCGTGCCACCCGGGTTTTGATGTTAGTGATTTAAAAAACAAACAAACAAACAAACAACCAGCACTTTATTTCTCACTCACCATTTTCCAGTGGCATTCAATGCCATATTAATCAGAAATCCAACACAGATGTAGTGGAGAGAGCAAAAACTGGATTGAAAATCCCAGAATGCAATGTAGCTACACCACACACTTATGCCGAGTTACAGCAAAGACACGATCCAGCTTATTAGTGATCTACAAGATGACAAGCGTGATGGCTCTGATGGCAGTATTGAATCTTTGGAAGCTGATCTGTTTAAGCAGTCCACAGATCAGGAGGTGAGCGCGCTGAACAAATTAAAAAACTAAAGTGCTGCTGCATCAGTCTCTTTATTGGCAGATGAAACAAGGGCCAATTCCCACCTGCATCATTATCAGCAGGTAGCTGAGCAGCATTGTGTGTAACATAGCAAACTGTGGGCGGCACGGTGGTGTAGTGGTTAGCGCTGTCGCCTCACAGCAAGAAGGTCCGGGTTCGAGCCCCGGGGCCGGCGAGGGCCTTTCTGTGTGGAGTTTGCATGTTCTCCCCGTGTCCGCGTGGGTTTCCTCCAGGTGCTCCGGTTTCCCCCACAGTCCAAAGACATGCAGGTTAGGTTAACTGGTGACTCTAAATTGACCGTAGGTGTGAATGTGAGTGTGAATGGTTGTCTGTGTCTATGTGTCAGCCCTGTGATGACCTGGCGACTTGTCCAGGGTGTACCCCGCCTTTCGCCTGTAGTCAGCTGGGATAGGCTCCAGCTTGCCTGCGACCCTGTAGAAGGATAAAGCGGCTAGAGATAATGAGATGAGATAGCAAACTGTTAAACAATGGGGGGGGGGACCCATCCTCAATTTCATAAAACTGGACACTACGTGTCAATTATAAAAAGACTACTATACAAGTTGTTCAGGGTTGATTTTTCATGAGACATTAGTGTGTTAAACAGTAACTGGGATGTGCAGAAGTGAAGTCTTAGCAATCAGAAGATATTTCAGAGATTGTGGGTAAGCTGAGGAGTGATGACTGACCCGGCCTTCCCCTGCTGTAATGTTTTGTAAGGCCCCAAGTGTAGCCTCACGGGTAGTGTTGTTCATCTCATAGTTTTGCAGCACTTGGTTGTACAACCCAACGATCTGAGGATGCCAAATCCACTCAGCTCCCTTTGGTACTCGAGCTACCTCGGACAACGTGGACAGTTCGTGGTTCCATTTCTGCAAAGCAGAAATAACCATGAGGTGGAAAATTTTTAATTAAAAGTGCTCATATAGACTTGTATAAATGAACATATTCACAAATAATTAAACTCTAATCTTTCATTAAGCAACATTTGCATTTTTCAATTTGGTGGGTTTTTTTTTCCTAAATGGAGGTCTCACATCCTTGGTCTTCTTGCTCTGTGGAGTGAAGCAGCCGATGGCGTCTCTGCGTTGTGTGCCCTGGGCTCGTGTTGGACCCTCCAGACGCTGCTGCACTGATGTGGGGATCTCCGAGTACAGCTGGTAGGACAGGTTTCTCAGGACACATACACAGTTCTCTACACCCTGAATTATGAGGGAACCCCACAGAGAGAGTTTGAAACGCCTTGACGTGATTTTTTTTTTTTTTTTTTTACTCTGAATTTACTATTTTCTCCAACATTTTTTAAAATGCTTGGACTTTATACACATTTTAAAACTAATTTTTATATTGTTTTAATTTTTTGTTCATAGCTATCCTTTTCTTTTTCTCATTAGGTCACATAAAAACAGGTGTACTATTAGCTACACTATTAGTTTCAAGAAGTTACATTCTTGAAAGACTTTTCTCTTAGAAGTCGTAACTCAAGCACATTCAACACTTTCGTCATACTCTCCGATTCTCAAAGCTAACCTTGTCCTCAACCTTGCCCTCCTGCAGAGAGTTCTGTACGTATCCTACGAGAGAGTCCACAAGGCCACGAGTGTCTCTCATCTGCTGCCTGGTCCTCCCATTCACCGAGCTCAGGTTTCTAATGAGGGGAGGGAAGAAGACAGGATACCGTATTTACAACGCATACAGTAAGTGCCTTGACTGTGCACAGTAGTTCAGTGGTGGTTGTGTTTTTCAATAATAATAATAAAAGTTACATTTATATAGTGCTTCTCTCAAACTCAAGTTTACATAGGTTAAAGAAAACACCACAAAAAAAAAAGTTGCTAAAGAGTGGTGAGTTTATGCAGTGGTGGAAGAGAAGTGTTCATGAAACAAAGGTTTTGAGATGAGATTTGAAGAAAGGAAGGGAAGAACGGTCACGGAGGGGTTGAGGAAGGGAATTCCAGAGCTTGGGGGCCATGGCGCTGAAGGACCTGCCACCGAGGGTAGAGAGTCTAGTGCGAGGAACAGCAAGGAGATTATGGCTAGAGGATCTGAGAGAGCAGGATTCAAGTAATGCAATGCACATAACTTCATGTATATGAATTGAAATTAGCATGTTTTGCATGTGGATCTTTTAAATATTGCCTATTCATGTTGATCTTGTTCACACACACGATCAGCTGTCCAAGCTAAGTGCTCGGAGGATGGTTTTCAGCTGTGGATGTTCGGTTTTTGTGGAAGCTTTATGCAATACATCTGAAATTACTACACTGCAGTTACTTCCTGGATTCCTCTTCAGATGTGTACACTGTGGACCCAAAAATTCTAGTGAAAATACACTACCGTTCAAAAGTTTGGGGTCACTTTGAAATGTCCTTATTTTTGAAAGAAAAGCACTGTTCTTTTCAATGAAGATCACATTAAACTAATCAGAAATCCACTCTATACATTGCTAATGTGGTAAATGACTATTCTAGCTGCAAATGTCTGGTTTTTGGTGCAATATCTCCATAGGTGTATAGAGGCCCATTTCCAGCAACTCTCACTCCAGTGTTCTAATGGTACAATGTGTTTGCTCATTGCCTCAGAAGGCTAATGGATGATTAGAAAACCCTTGTACAATCATGTTAGCACAGCTGAAAACAGTTTAGCTCTTTAGAGAAGCTATAAAACTGACCTTCCTTTGAGCAGATTGAGTTTCTGGAGCATCACATTTGTGGGGTCGATTAAATGCTCAAAATGGCCAGAAAAATGTCTTGACTATATTTTCTATTCATTTTACAACTTATGGTAGGAAATAAAAGTGTGACTTTACATGGAAAACACAAAATTGTCTGGGTGACCCCAAACTTTTGAACGGTAGTGTATCTCATGAAAATGGTTCAATTTAACATTTTCCCCCCTAATTTAACAATCAGCATAAAAACTTAAAGGGATCCTCCAGCTGATTTATTCTCAAATTTATTTTAAGTAGTCACAGATTTCAAAAATCACTTTCAGTTTCGTAAACCAAATAGTCTCATTCTCGGGGGCGTCGTGGCTCAGGTGGATAAGGCGCCATACCATAAATCCGGGGACCCGGGTTCGATTCCAGCCCGAGGTCATTTCCCGATCCCTCCCTGTCTCTCTCTCCTGCTCATTTCCTGTCTCTACACTGTCCTATCCAATAAAGGTGAAAAAAGCACCAAAAAAATCTTTAAATAGTCTCATTCTTATCTCATCTCATTATCTCTAGCCACTTTATAGAAAATTAATTTTTCTTGAAAATGCCAGATGGGCCTCCTGCGGTAGTGACGCATGTGATGACGTCGGTAGTGGTCGCTTAGAGCAGCTCAGATGTTTATATTCTCTGTTTACATTGTAGTTTTGCTCGTTTTACAAGTATTTTTACTGAATTTATCAGTTTTTAAATAAGTATGTCTCATTGTATAGCATATAAATGCCACAGTGATGCTAAAAAAAAAAAAAAAAAAAAAAAAAAAAATGCACAAGCTGGAACTAGACTGCATTTCCACAGAGAAAAAGTAAAGTGTGCTTACTCAGCTGTCGCAGAGGGTCACCAACAGAAACTGGATCAGACACGAGACCTCACACTGCAAAAGCTTTTTTTTCACATGATCTACATTAAGTGTGTGCGACAAAGTGTGTGTAGTGTTTGTGGCAAAGTGTATGTGGCTGCACGCTCTAAAATCTTGGTTTAAAATGGCTCAACTCGCAGCGCTCTTAATCTACCCAGTGCCATGTAGATCATGTAAAAAAAAATAAAATAAAATACAATTTTAGATTGAAGTATCATGTCGCGCTGCAAGTTGAGCCATTTTAAACCGAGATTTTAGAGCACACATACAATGTAGATCATGTGAGAAGAGAAAAAAAGAAAAGCTTTTGCAGTGTGAGGTCTCATGTCTGATCCAGTTTCTGTTGGTGACCCTCTGCTACAGCTGAGTAAGCACACTTTGCTTTTTCTCTGTGGAAATGCAGTCTAGTTCCAGCTTGTGCTTTCTTTTTAGCATCACTGTGGCATTTATATGCTATACAACGAGACATACTTATTTAAAAACTGATAAATTCGGTAAAATACTTGTAAAACTACAATGTAAACAGAGAATATAAACAGCTGAGCTGCTCCAAGCGGCCACTACCTGACATCACATGTGTCACCACCGCAGGAAGCCCATCTCATCTCATCTCATCATCTCTAGCCGCTTTATCCTGTCCTACAGGGTCACAGGCAAGCTGGAGTCTATCCCAGCTGACTACGGGCGAAAGGCGGGGTACACCCTGGACAAGTCGCCAGGTCATCACAGGGCTGACACATAGACACAGACAACCATTCACACTCACATTCACACCTACGGTCAATTTAGAGTCACCAGTTAACCTAACCTGCATGTCTTTGGACTGTGGGGGAAACCGGAGCACCCGGAGGAAACCCATGCGGACACGGGGAGAACATGCAAACTCCGCACAGAAAGGCCCTCGCCGGCCACAGGGCTCGAACCCGGACCTTCTTGCTGTGAGGTGACAGCGCCAACCACTACACCACCATGCCGCCCAGGAAGCCCATCTTGCATTTTAAAGAAAATTCATCGTTATCGAACACTATTTGGTCTCCAAAAATGAACGTTTGATTTTTGAAATCTGCAACTACTTTTACTTAAAATAAGTTTGAGAATAAATCCACTGGAGGATCCCTTTAAGTGAAAAGTAGACTTTTAGAAATATTTACATGAATTTCAGAATTTCCTAATATTTGGTACGTCCCTCTTTTGCTTTAATGACAGCATGCACTTAAGCTGGCATGGACGGCACAAATTTGTGTAAACCTTGATGATCCATGTTAGATTAAATCCACTGGAGTGCTCATGTCTGAACACGCATTTCAATGGAAGAGATCCGACTCGGTACTTTGTACAAAGTAACGAACATTGTCAAGGTCATAAATTTGACTAGTGACCGAGAAATCGTGCAGAATCTTGAATATTTCTTCTTCACTGTAGACTTCATAACTTTTCTTTGTTTCAAATTATTTCCAAAAGTTTCTTAAACTTTGTATCTTTCCAGTTTTTACTGTTAAAAAAAAAAAAAAATCCCAGATTTTCAGTGTGGTCTCAAACTTTCAGACCCTGCTGCATACAGTGGTGCTTAAAAGTTTGTGAACCCTTTAGAATTTTCTGTATTTCTGCAAAAATATGGCATAAAACATCCTCAGATTTTCACACAAGTCCTAAAAGTAGATAAAGAAAACCCAGTTAAACAAATGAGACAAAAATATTATACTTGGTCATTTATTTATTGAGGAAAATGATCCAATATTACATATCTGTGAGTGGCAAAAGTATGTGAACCTTTGCTTTCAGCATCTGGTGTGACCCCCTTGTGCAGCAATAACTGCAACTAAATGTTTCTGGTGTCTGTTGATCAGTCCTGCACACCGGCTTGGAGGAATTTTAGCCCGTTCCTCCGTACAGAACAGCTTCAGCTCTGGGATGTTGGTGGGTTTCCTCACATGAACTGCTCACTTCAGGTCCTTCCACAACATTTTGATTGGATTAAGGTCAGGACTTTGACTTGACCATTCCAAAACATTCACTTTATTCTTCTTTAACCATTCTTTGGTAGAACGACTTGTGTGCTTAGGGTCATTGTCTTGCTGCATGACCCACCTTCTCTTGAAATTCAGTTCGTGGACAGATGTCCTGACATTTTCCTTTAGAATTCCCTGGTATAATTCAGAATTCATTGCTCCATCAATGATGGCAAGCCGTCCTGGCCCAGATGCAGCAAAACAGGCCCAAACCATGATACTACCACCACCATGTTTCACAGATGGGATAAGGTTGTTATGCTGGAATGCAGTGTTTTCCTTTCTCCAAACTTAACGCTTCTCATTTAAACCAAATTGTTCAATTTTGGGCTCAGCCATCCACAAAACATTTTTCCAATAGCCTTCTGGCTTGTCCATGTGATCTTTAGCAAACTGCAGACAAGCAGCAAGTTTTTTTGGAGAGCAGTGGCTTTCTCCTTGCAACCCTGTCATGCACACCATTGTTGTTCAGTGTTCTCCTGATGGTGGACTCATGAACATTAACATTAGCCAATGTGAGAGAGGCCTTCAGTTGCTTAGAAGTTACCCTGGGGTCCTTTGTGACCTCGCCAACTATTACACGCCTTGCTCTTTGAGTGATCTTTGTTGGTCGACCACTCCTGGAGAGGGTAACAATGGTCTTGAATTTCCTCCATTTGTACACAATCTGTCTGACTGTGGATTGGTGGAGTCCAAACTCTTTAGAGATGGTTTTGTAACCTTTTCCAGCCTGATGAGCAACAACGCTTTTTCTGAGGTCCTCAGAAATCTCCTTTGTTCGTGCCATGATACACTTCCACAAACATGTGTTGTGAAGATCAGACTTTGATAGGTCCCTGTTCTTTAAATAAAACAGGGTGCCCACTCGCACCTGATTTGTCATCCAATTGATTGAAAACACCGGACTCTAATTTCACCTTCAAATTAACTGCTAATCCTAGAGGTTCACATACTTTTGCCAGTCACAGATATGTAATATTGGATCATTTTCCTCAATAAATAAATGACCAAGTATCATATTTTTGTCTCATTTGTTTAACTGGGTTCTCTTTATCTACTTTTAGGACTTGTGTGAAAATCTGAGGATGTTTTGGGTCATATTTATGCAGAAATATAGAAAATTCTAAAGGGTTCACAAACTTTCAAGCACCACTGTATGTATATAAAAACCAAAATGTAATTTGATAATTATTATTACTGTTTTTAAAAATATGCCAAAGAAATAAACATGTACTTTTTGTGATGTCGGATTTAACATTGGATGATAAAGTGCACATCATTTTTCAAAGTCTGAACTACAAACTTACAAACATTATATTACCCTGTAATCAGGTTAAATAAAACCTTTATGATAATCACATTTTATAGTTTAGTAGTTTATAGTGAACAAAGACCATCTTATGCACTATAAAATTAAATTGCAGTTTTATAGGTGAAATATAAAATATGTAGAGGTATACCAGGCACCAGAAGGACGCAAACATTTGCACTCGGCTGTATATCGTGTTTGTGCGGGTACCTAAGACAGCCTGTAGTGTTGTAGAATATGTCTGTTTCAGACTGGCTCTGCTGGATAACTCCAGAGTCTCCACCTCCTGACAGAGGAATCAGCACTCGCTCGGTCAGCTCGGCTAGACTCTCCCTCGCCAACTTCTCCTTCAAACTGTCCTTAGACGACAAGTTCCACAAAATACCTACCAAGAGAAAAGAAAAGCTCAATCCCAAATTAAGGAAACATGTCTGTGCATTACATTTATGTTAAATAAAATAAAATAGCCACACCCCAACATTGTACTTTAACTGTGCTGTATTCTTGCAATATGGTAACCTTAATGGCAATAAGTGGATTTGCACATAACAGACAACAAACCGGGCTATAAAATCTTGCTAAAATCACCTGGCAACTGAGAACAAAGAAGCAAAAGAATTTTAAGCCCTGTTTATTGTGTGGGTGGGTGGAAAAAGGGGGGTTATCCAGGCACAAAGGAGACCTACAGGAGGGAAATGGCGATAGTCCCACAGGACCTCAAAACTGGATCGAGTCCAGAGAACGGTCTGACTATTTACAATCTCAGCCTCTCTTTCTCACTGTATCTCTCTCACCTCTGCCTTTCTCAGGATACACTCAGTGCTCTACTTACAGCAAGTTCACCTGTGGTTACTACCCAAACTAAAAAACACCCCCTCAACCTCGCTGTAGTTATTAGAACACTCAATTACACTGGTTAAGTCTTCCAATTCATTTTTAATTTGAGTGACGACAATTTATACTTTGTATAGCAGTCTGTAGCTGCACTATGGCGATTTGCCAGGAATGACTGATAACATATCAGGGAGGAAGTTAGAGCTCATCCTCACTGCAACAGTGAAAGTATAAGTGAACATTCTGCATGTCAGAAATCCTAATTTAAAGGTCCCATGGCATGAAATTTTCACTTTGAGGTTTTTTAACGTTAAAATGAGTTCCTCTGACCTTCTTAAGTCACCCCAGTGGCTAGAAATGTCATAATGTGTAAACCAAACTATGCCCACCCTTAGTCAACATTTGAGAATGGCGCGTCAAAATGGCACGTTGATAGGCTCTTCCCTTTACTACGTCAGCAAGGGAGATGATCCCCACGCCCCCCCCGTGGATTCCCACCCACTGTATGGATTGCCCGCCCAGCTCAAAAGTTGCCACCATAGATACGTCACTTCAATTTTGTAGTGAGGAGACCATAGAGGACACAACAACATGGCACCACCTAAGCGAGCGAAACATGGAAATTGCGCTGTACATGGATGTGACAACACAGAAAGGAGTCTGTTTTTACTGCCGACGGGAGAGCCCCTGAAGACGCAGTGGCTTAATTTTATTTACTCCAATAATACGCCGTCGAGTCTACCTAAGACGGTGTATGTTTGTCGGAAGCATTTTCCTGAGGAATGTTTCCACAACTTGGGACAGTACAGGGCAGGTTTTGCACATCAACTGTCACTGAAGCCTGGGTCCGTACCAAGCATCCCTGCCGCATCAGCCACAAACACCGAACAAGTAAGTGTATAACTGTTAAGTCGTTTTGCCGTGTTTTAAAATCTGTGCGTTAGCCTTGCAATGGCTACATTAGCTGTGCAGCTGACCGCTTCCTGCAGTTAGCCAGGTACTCTGCGCTACAAAACCAAAAAGCATGCAGGATGCTCTGTTAAACTGAGTTTAGTCTGGAAATTGACTAACTTATGAGCTCCGCAATGCATGTCTTCTGTTGGATAAGCGATATGTTGCTGTAGTTGCTGCTTCTATCCTCTTTGGTTATGGAGTGCGTGTTCAAGCCTAGGGTATTATACGTTCGTAAACTACCACTCCGAACACTCTCACTCATGCCCGCAGCTTGGTCAAGCCCCTCCCCCCATGGCCCGCCCCCACCCTCCCCCGCCTCCACCCTCCCCCGCCTCCATGCTTCTCATTAGCAAAACGACGCACTGGGAAAAGCGCTGAAATGGGGCTTTCTCCCAGGAGGCTATATCTACGTGCCGAGGGTTCATTTCGAGAAAGGCTGCGGATATAACATCCGGAAACCTCCACGAGCCCGTTTAAAGCATCAACAAACCACCATGCCATGGGTCCTTTAAAAAAAAAAAAAGTGAATACATCTTGAATATAGTTATATTTATCTACTGCTTCCTACTGTAAGATTACAATGAACCAAATAGGATAATTAAACCCATTTCTAGACATCCATCCATTTCATTCATTATCCGTAACCGCATATCCTGTGCAGGATCGCAGGCAAGCTGGAGCCTCTCCCAGCTGACTATGCGCGAAAGGCGGGGTACACCCTGGACAAGTCACCAGATCATTGCAGGGCTAACACTCACATTCACGCAGTCAATTTAGAGCCACCAATTAGCCTAACCTGCATGTCTTTGAACTGTGGGGGAAACTGAGCATCCAGAGGAAACCCACGCGGACACGAGGAGAACATGCAAACTCCACATAGAAAGGCTCCTGTCAGCCACTGGGCTCAAACCCGGGAACCTTCCTGCGATGGAGCTACACCACCGTGCCGCCAATTTCTAGACATTTGTTACTAATTTCAAGCTTGACATTGTCTTCTGCTGGTAGATCTGGATTTCCCCACCTAATCTTAAGCCTTATTTCAAGAAAATAAAATAAAAGCAACATTGAATTCAAAAGTCAAAATGAATGAGTAGTAGTGTCTAAAAACAAGCAGAATAATCTAATATTTTACTTGTGATTTATAATAATCATATAATAAGAATTATTCGATCTACATTCACTGGATGAGCAAATCACACTGACTGGCTACACTACTACTAGGATATCGGCTCATATACCGTGAGTAGAGAAAAACAAAATGGCGGCTTTGTTATCAAGTATTGAAAAGAAACAGAAATAGCTAAAAGAATATAATCCCGGGCGGCGCGGTGGTGTAGCGGTTAGTGCTGTCGCCTCACAGCAAGAAGGTCCGGATTCGAGCCCCATGGCCGACGAGGGCGTTTCTGTGTGGAGTTTGTATGGTATGTTCTCCCTGTGTCCGCGTGGGTTTCCTCCGGGTGCTCCGGTTTCCCCCACAGTCCAAAGACATGCAGGTTAGGTTAACTGGTGACTCTAAATTGACCGTAGGTGTGAATGTGAGTGTGAATGGTTGTCTGTGTCTATGTGTCAGCCCTGTGATGACCTGGCGACTTGTCCAGGGTGTACCCCGCCTTTCGCCCGTAGTCAGCTGGGATAGGCTCCAGCTTGCCTGCAACCCTGGAGAAGGATAAAGCGGCTAGAGGAGATGAGATGAGAATATGATCCCCCACCTTCCAGTATCTCCTGTTCCACACTCCAGCCCAATCGGTGGCAGTAATGCACCTTTAAGTCGGTTTGCCAACCACCAAAAAAAAAAAAAAAAAAACCAGTGTAAAGAAAAAACAACAAAATGGCGGCGCGTGTTGCTGAACCAACCAAGGACGAAATAAAAACTACTTAAAAACAAAACCCCCCAAAAATAAAAAAAAGCAACAAAATATGGAATAAAAAGTATTTGATGGTAAGAACATTTTTTTTTCCCCAATAATTATTACTACAGCATTTTTCACAAATTGCAACCGTCATTTTGCTGGTTTGTTTACATTCTAAGCGGAAATGATTTTGTCAGACGTTTTGTATGAAGTTTTTATTTATCGAATTTGCAAAAAATAATAAAAAGGCTCCTTTTCTCAAAATCCAGTCAATGTGGATAGAATAAAACAGTTATTCCACTCAATCTCATCATACATGGCTTATAGCCAACTCTGTGCTACACGCCTCGTTGGCCATCAGCTCATGTACGACTTGATATCGTGGAATAAGTTAAATATTACTTATCCTGAACATGGGCAAATTTATCACTTGTTCAGATATAGTTTTTTGCGATGCATAATATATGTTATACCTGTAACGTTCTTGCGAAGCTCATCATCTAGCTCCTTCAATGCAGAGACCAATTTGCTGATACCACCAGCCTCGATTAGTGCCGTCTTGTTTTCCATGTTCTCATAGATGAGGTTGCGTGTGGCTCCTGTAGCGTACCGTTGCACTTCCTGGTTCTCACTGCTGTATAACTGCACTAGTGCAGGGATCCCCTTCAGATTTCGTACCTTTGCATGCGGACAAGTATACAGAGATGCTTAAATTGGACAAAGTTTTTCCAAATTTATACAAGCCTAAACTTCACAAGCATGAGTTTCTCCCAATGTCTACTGTACTAAAAGCGGTGTTTGAACGCTTCACTTCAAAATGCCTGCTTTGCCACTAACTGTAGGATGCTTGCAGAAAAGCACAGTCCAACATGACAACCAAAGTGCCAAACATCTGCAGATTAAAAAGATGAAAAGAAAGTTTTGGCCAGTTTTTGCCATCATGTGCTCTGAGGTACGGAACATTTTCCACCCTCAGGGTCTCTGGATTATGATTACAGACACACGGAAAGCATTCCATGCATTTCGTTCGAGTCTGAAGCTAAACAATAGAACATATGTTTGAAAAAGAATCCTCGGAAGGAATGTTTTGAAGGTCAAGGAAAAAATTCTGCATATTTAATAATATTTCAATTAAAAGTTGCTATTTTCTTTTTCAAAAAGCATCAAAAATAAAAAATTAAAAGTTTTGAATTATGCATCAATAAATTTGACATTAAAAATTAGACATACATGGTAGGAAATAAAAATTTTCTTCAATTCTTACAAGTACAGTGTGGAAAATTATGTAGAAATGCTAAAAGAAAAAAAAAAAGTTTAATCCATTGTGTCAGAACAAGTGCATTATGTAGTAGAAGAAGAAAAGTCTGGAAACCTGCCATCCAGTCTGGGATGTTTGTTTGGCTTCAGATTGGCCTCGTCAGTCATTTCATAGACACATCTCCAACACCCTCTTCACAAACTTATCAACCATTATCAGGACAGGTGGCATGTTTATAGAGTTGTAACTTGGCTTTCAAGCAGCTGAATATCCAAGTGTGCTTGAAAGTGAAATCATAACAGTCCTTGGTAATGATACCTCTTTTTAAACCATCTTGCTTTTGTACAATATGTATGAGATCGATTCCAGACGACAACGTGCTCCAGCCAAAATTGTATTCAATGCATCGGAAGCATGCAGGTTATTATCCATCTGAAAAGCAAAAGTACTACATCCCGGGAACACACGAGTGTAATGCGGACCAATCATGATATAGCGTGGCTCCTCATCCAACAGGATTGTCTGTTGCCACAGTTCTGACATTGCAAATCTTAGCCATATATTCTACGTCAATATTACAGAATTGCCATGAGATGTGTACATGGTTGGAAACTGTGCATATGGGTGGGCTCAATGAATAATAATTTAAGGGCGTATTCACACCTACGTTGTTTGGTCCGGACCAAACGAACCAAATTTCCCTTGGTCCGGACCTTTTGGGTTGGTCTGAATACAAACCACCGAACTCTGGTCCGGACCAAACAAGCGGACCGAGACCGAGCTGCAAGGTCGGACTCGGTCCGGACCAAAGGAACCCTGGTGCGGATATTTTGGCGGTGTGAAAACAGACCAGACCTAATCCGACAGTTTTGCTTTTTTGTACCTCGGGAGCTTCCGTCGTTTGTCGAGCATTATGGGAAACAGAGTCTTGACACTCCACCGCAAAGTGCAAACACTGTTTCGGTTGTCAAGGGAACCTTACAACAGTCGTTCAGTCACCAGTGGTAGGCGAGTACAAAAAAATGAGTAGGGGCAAACGTGGGCCGAGGAAGAAACGCGTACCCTTGTGGATATATGGGCAGATGTCCACATATCTGAGCTTTTGGAGAGAACACACAAAAATGCCGACGTGTTTGCTGTATTCAGTGAGAAAATGAAGGAGAAGGGGTTCACGCGCTCCCCAGAACAATGTCGGCTAAAAGTGAAGAAACTCCGTCAGACCTACATTAAAATCAGGGACATTCTTTCAAAAAGTGGCGGTACTAGCGACGCAAAAAAGAAATTCATCTATTACGATGACCTAGATACTATTCTGGGGTCAAAATATAATTGAGGCGTGGCTTTGTTGACAGATTTTGGCCAGCTTACTAAAATGTACAGTGTGAAAGCGAACCACACCAAAATGGAAAAAAAAAAAAAAACAACCACATTTGGTTCGGACCAAAGCAAGTGAACTATCGAACTATCCTGGTCTGAATACACCCTTAAAAAAGAAAGCATTCAGAGATTATTCTAGGCATATCAGGTGAAAATTCAAATTCAATCCAAACTGCTTGAAACTGCTCTCATTGAATTCAGAACTGAATTTTACAGAATTAAAACGTTTATTTTGTTCTTGAGCTATTACAAAAAGATTGAAAAAACGGCTTACTTTTTAGAAAACTGACACATCACGTATTAGGATCACATGGTCCAAAATGGGCCTCATTAACGAATGAGATCAAATGTTCTCTCTCAATAATTTTTTCCCCAAGATATTTACATGGAAATTGGCAGCCACAGACAGTTGTATACTGAATACAAAAGTTAGAACATTTAGTAAAAACGAATTATGTAAATTTGTATTTAATTATGCTAATTAGGTAAAACATTAAATCGGTATACTCAATAAAAAAGTAATAAAAGATTATTTCTAATACTCTCTTTGTGCTCTGTAGGTCTTTGTACTTCTTAAAAGTAGGGCCTACTAGTGTTTATATTAAAGAATATAAAATGATTATTTTGATTTTCACAGCTTTCAAGGCGAACCTCGAAAAAACTGTGAGCCACATCAAATAAACAATTCCAATTAACTTAATTTAAATGGACAGTCACATTTCTGATTTCTGTTTTTTAAAATATCATTCCGACCACCAAGATCTCAATATTTTTCATCAATACAACTCTAGTTATATTCTAAAACAGGCATTTATTTACATGAATCGGTTTGACTTTGAAAAAAAATAAGTAGGTAAAGCTATGAAAACTCACCTCAAAGTCTCCCGTGAATCATAACATCAAAACTAGCTGACGGAAAATTTTGCTGAATACTTCATCAGAAACAGTGAGAGCTAGAGAACATCCCTATAAAAGTTAACTGATTGATATTCATGAGTAATCCAGTTGGAAACCAATGAGGGGAGAGAGAAAGCACGCGCCTGACCGCTTTCCCATGATTCCAAAAGCACTGGTGGTTTCCCGACATCACATGAGCAGAGTTTTTACTCTGTTGTACCAA
This sequence comes from Neoarius graeffei, assembly GCF_027579695.1. NCBI lineage: Eukaryota > Metazoa > Chordata > Actinopteri > Siluriformes > Ariidae > Neoarius > Neoarius graeffei. The sequence continues at coordinate 41,437,424 of NC_083595.1, read as the reverse complement.
CTTCAACCTGCTGTTACTCCCAAAGTACTGAACAGATCTTAAGGAGATAAATTTCTTTAGAAAGCAGAAATAATAAGCTTTTTAATTGATGGTATTCACAATAGAAAATATTCAAGAGTTAAGCAATGACAGATTTGGAAACTTAGATGAGCGTCTGCATGCACAATTTTCACAGCATGGCCAGTGAGCATCTGATATGCCTACATACTTCACTCTACCCAGTTAACTGTTATGGACCTATTTTTCACAAACCTTACCTAATGTACCTTTAAAGTATTGCTTCCTCTCAATTTGTTTAGCAAGAGAGATGCAGTTTCATGCCCATGCGATAATGTGCCAACAACGAGCACCAGTTTGTCTGATATGGCTCATTTCTTTTCACACAACTGGAAAAACTGCTTTCTGTACAGCTCTTAGTGATGTCTAGAGTGACAATCTACACATTTTAATAATTAATTTAACACAGTTTTGAAAGAAAATATTACTATTAAAAATACAATTTCTAACAAGAATAATTTTGTATTAGAAGTATCATCTCCAGTTGCTTGAGTGAAAAGTTTTATTTATTGTTTATTTAATGTCCATTTTATACAACAGTTTTTCTTCTGTTCTTATGGAAAGTGCCATTCAGTGGCATTAGCTGATGTGGAATATGGAGATATGATGTGATGTTTAATGTATTATCAAAAAGGCTGTAATGTAGCTCTGAAAGAGGCATCCGTATCAATATGGATACTGAATATCATGGAAAAAATAGTGTCTATTGGTTTAACTGAATGTTGTGTTTCGATACGTCAAAGATTTATTTACCAGATCCTTGGCGTCATTACTATGGTAACACTGATGCTGAATGTAGGCGGCTCCAAGCATTTGCATGGCAACATCTGCTGAGCTGAGATAACTGACTGCAGTCGTCATGTCCAGGCCGTGGAGTCTGTCCATGGGACAAACACAGGAAGAGCAGGAAAAACATCATGGAAAAGGTCATGGGGAAATCATCAACGATCAGTCCAGTTTCCATTATTCCATTATTTTAACGTTTAAGGGCCAAATAAGTAGGTAGTTATTTACAACATGATGGGGAAAGCTATATGGCTAATACTTGAGCAGTTTGACCAAAGAGTTGATAAAACTGAAAGCTAGTAGCTACCAATTAGCATCATGAACTTTGCACAATGCCAATTAGAGTACTGAATCCTTTCTTTGTTGGCAAGTTAGCATATAATTATTACATTACGATTCAATTACGCTAGAAGCTGCTGGACCTCACCCTCCAGGAATGTCCCTGCCATCAGCCACTGCATCACACACATCCACCCCTCGGCCGACGCTCTTCAGGCTGTGCACTGATCCTGCTCGCTTCATCATACTGGGATACTGCCCTCCGACCATCATGGTGTTGCCCCCAGTGGATGTCTGCTGCCACTGAATAGTGTTGTTGCCCATCCTCTGCTGCTGCATCTGCCGGTTATTCATGCGCATCAGGGTGCGGTGGGCTGGGCCTTTGGAAGAAGACTGATGAACAAGCTCTGCCTCCTTCCATCCTCTGCCAATACCGTCATGCACTAGTGTACCACTGAGGCTGCGTCTCATAGGCGACACAGTGGGCAACGGGCTATGGCCGTAGAAGGAGCGATGCTCAGAAGTGGTCATACCCTCCAGAGTTCCCCAGGTGCCACTGGGAGAAGGTTGCCCTTGCATCAACTGCAAACCTGCTTCCTGCTCCACTCGATTTACCTGGCCAATATTATGCCCTCCATTGTAGGCGTCATCATGATATCTGTACGGGCGGCCCACAACAGCGGGCATGGGGGTGCCAAGGCTGACTCTGCGCTGCGTGCTCATTTCCACAGCTGAACGTGAGGAGAAATCTCCAGCAACCCGATGCAAACGTGGGTTCTAGAGCAAGACCGTTATAATGATGAGACAATGAATACTTAAAAGGAATACTCCTGAGATTTTCAACCTAATCTCAGGTCTATCTACAACATCTGGAGCACGTGTGAGATTACCACATACAAGATATTCAACAAGTTTCACTGTAATGAAAAAAGACCAGACTACATTCAACTGAAACTTATTAAATTTTCTAAGTCGAAGGACAGTTTGAGAGTCATTTCATAAAGGATTTATGGAAAATGTGTACTTTTGTGGAACAACATGGTGAATTTCTCAGTAAATTAAGATCTAATCGTCATCCTCGTTAGTATAGTGAACAGTATCTCCGCCTGTCACGCGAAAGATTGGGGTTTGATTCCCCGACGAGGAGGCTTTAGGGTGGCACGGTGGTGTCATGGTTAGCACGGTCGCCTCACAGCAAGAAGGTTCCAGGTTCTAACCCAGCGGCCGGCGAGGGCCTTTCTGTGTGGAGTTTACATGTTCTCCCCGTGTCTGCGTGGGTTTGCTCCGGTTTCCCCCACAATCCAAAAACATGCAGTTAGGTTGACGTGGGGCGGCCTTGGGCTGAGGTGCCCTTGAGCAAGGTACCGGACCCCTGACTGCTCCCTGGGCGCTCTGGTGTGGCTGCCCACTGCTCTGAGTGTGTGCGTGTGTTCACTGCTTCAGATGGGTTAAATGCAGAGGATGAATTTCACTCTACTTGAAGTGTGCATGTGACAAATAAAGGTTTCTTCTTTCTTCTAAATCTATACGATTGTGACCATTTTTTTCTGAGGGAAGAATCTGTGGTCATTTTCCACCCTACTGTGGGTAGACACCAAAAAACCTTCAGGTATGCATACATTTCTTTTTATTCCATTACTCCATTGTTTAAAATGTGGATAAAACCACACGAGACCAGTTCTGGCAAGACGTTCTCTCATGCTTGCTTCAACCCAAGTCCAACCTTTGCTGTTAAAATTTTACAGTTCTAGTTGTGAATTCACATTAAATAGTGGCGAATTTTAAAGATTACTGGCAACAACTGACCTTTTAGACTTTGACTTTTCTCAGTACTAGGAAACATTTAAAAAAAAATTGTTGTCTATAGTAATAAGACATATAGTACAAGTGAACATTAGGTGAAAACTCCTTCAACACTCCAAAAAAAGACAAATAGGAGATTTAAACAGTATGCTGGTACATTCCTATCATTTAAAAACCATTTGGACCCATTCCTATGTATAGCTTACCCTCCTATACCTATGCCCAAATGCACCAGTAAGTATGTCCGTCTACTTCACAGCTTTAGACTAATGAAGAATAAAACTAATGGCTGGTGAAAACATTTCTTGTCTCAGTTTTGTTTGTTTCCCATTTCTCTTGCAATAGCACACACTTGGCACTTTTCCCTCATTTTTCTGCTAACACAGCCTTTTCTTGGCCATTCAACTATGAGATCATGGATTGGGTATGTTCCACATGCTCACCGAGCTCGATATGTGAAAGAGCTGTACTTCACTTTCTAAATATGGTTTCAGCAGAAGGATATCAAATACAACACCAGCACGTTGTAGAGGTGTTGCCACAAAGTGTGTCAGTGTGGAGATCGTCATGAGGTTGACAAATGTCCATTTGTAAATTAAACTTTTGCACTATGGCTTGTGTTTGAATAGGAGCTGGGGCTGCTTTTCAGACAGGGTTTGTCTTTTTTAAAATAAAATGACCATGAAATGGAGATTCTCTGTGAAACATTCCTTCTTAGCCTTCTTTCTAAGTGTAATGTATATCTTTTTAAAAGGTCAGTAGCAACACATGACCTCAATTTCCCCCTCTGCTTTATTTTTTTCTATTGACCCCTCTAGCATTCTTCAACCTTTTCAGCCCTGAAAAATGAACAATGAAATTCCAAAATGATGAATAAATAAATAAGCCCTGCAATAGATTAGCGACCTGCCCAGGGTGTTCCCCACCTCCCGCCCAAAGTCAGCTGAGATTGACTCCAGCTTCCCCATGACCCTGATGGATAAGCGGCATGGATGGATGGATGGATGGATGGATAAGTGGTACAGACAGATAGATGGATGGATGGATAAGCGGTACATACGGATGGATGGATGGATGGATGAATGAGCGGTACAGACAGATGGATGGATAAGCAGTACATACGGATGGATGGATGGATGAATGAGCGGTACAGACAGATGGATGGATGGATGAATGAGCGGTACAGACAGATGGATGGATGGATGAATGAGCGGTACAGACGGATGGATGGATGGATGAATGAGCGGTACAGACGGATGGATGGATGGATGAATGAGCGGTACAGACGGATGGATGGATGGATAAGCAGTACAGACGGATGGATGGATGGACGGACGGACGGACGGATAAGCGGTACAGATAGATGGATGGGCAGTACGGATGGACGGATAAGCGGTACAGATAGATGGATGGACGGATAAGCGGTATGGATGGACGGATGGATGGATAAGCGGTACGGATGGATGGATGAATGAATAAGTGGTACGGATGGATGGATGGATGGATGGATGGATGGATAAGCGGTACGGATGGATGGATGAATAAGCGGTACGGATGGATGGATGGATGGATGGATGAATAAGAGGTACGGACGGATGGATGGATGGATAAGCGGTACGGCTAGATGGATGGATAAGCGGCATGGACGGACGGACGGATGGATGGATAAGCGGCATGGACGGATGGATGGATGAAAAAGCGGTACGGATAGATGGATGGACGGATAAGCAGTATGGATGGATGGATGATGAATAAGCGGTATGGATGGATGGATGGATGGATGGATAGATAGAGGAGATACATTTCATTTAGATGGCTGATCTTTTACACCATTACTGAAACTTATGGATAAGACCGTTTTCCTACTGGTGAATAAGGACTGTAGATACGTCCTAACTCACCTGAGAGTATGCTAACTTATGTGATGCATGTAGAAATACTTGTGCATATATGCACATTTATAAGGGTTAATATATTGACTAACTTTTGAGGGCTTAAAATAAAAAAATAAAAAGTGCTTAAAATAAAAAAAGCGCTTAGTATTGTGATGCAACACTTACTGTCATTCTGCTGCCATTGTACGCAAGTGTCTTCAAGTTCATTCCAGTCCCGTGGCTGTTGTACCTCATCATGGATATGCCACTATATTCTAAAACAGAAAAATTTACAAATAATAACTGTATATAGTACTTACATCTACATTCAAATTCGATCTGCCTTTTTTTTTTTAGCCAAAAGAACCACACTAACTCTGAAGGACACGTGACCCAAAAGGACACCGAATACGCCTTCATCAGGTCACTGAGTCATTCAAACAGATCAGGTTTTCAATTTAACCCAAGTGTCTCTACATTCCTCTCTGCCATGAGAAGTTCATATGATGTCCACATTCTTCAACTATGCACATGCCATCAGAGGTAAGACACTCCCCCAGAAGCGAAAGGGAATTTAGCGAAGTGTTTGGAGAACTGGACTGCTAATATCTTAAAAATACATTTAAACAAAACACGCTTACTGCAGGCAAGAGGATTTAAATGCTTTTTCTTGGTTACTTTAGTTCACTATTACTTTGTCAATTCTTCTCTCTCCACTTTATCGGTCTACACACCCACACACACCTTTCCCTCTTACTCCTAATTCAACCATAAAAGAGTTTCAGAAGTTGACTGGGTTTCAAAAAAGATGAAGTCAACTATGCAGAAATGAAAGTTAGGGTTGCGAGTGTGGGAGGAGAACCACAGAAATTGTTTGCTTCAGAAGCTATAGCTATAATCCACATTTTCCAATCCACAATGTAACATTCTCACCAGCGCAAATATTAAACTGTTCTTTTCTCTCATTAGATCTACATTTAGCCCTTAAAACTTGTACACAAGTTGGAAATTACAGGATTAAAGAACCAACCAGACTGTCAAGACACTATTCTCAGATTCAAAGCCAATAAAATAATCCCTTTTATAAATATTCAAATAAGACTACAATAAATGAAAAATGAACATTGATTTTCCCTTCATCATGAAATTGCACAAAACACACTTTTCTGTTTGAAATGATCCATCTGTTCCCCCCCCCCCCTTTTTTTTCTGTTTGTCGAGGGATTTGTTTATGGATTTGGTTACGTTTTATTTCTTTGTAAAAGATGGATGAACTAAATTACAAGCATGGTTGTCGATTTTTATTTAATTTCCATTTAAAATAAACAAAGAAGAAGGAAGAATAACATTCTGTAGGACAACCTGCCAATATAAGCGATCTTACGAAAGAATGCAAGAAATTATTGTATACCAACAAAGAAAAACCTAACTGCATATAAAACAGTAAGCAATTTGCCAGGCACGAGAATAAATTATTCTTTTTACACGCAAAATTACACACAGGATAAAAACTGCATCCCTCAAGTCAAGAAAGGAAATATGTAGCTGTGCTGCTCCAAAATGTGGAATTTCATCTTCCCATTGGGATGGCAGGTCTGATGGATTTAAACAAAAAAAAAGAAAACTGTGTGACAGCCAAGACTCTATATAAGCATCTTTATGCATTTACTAGTCTACCATCACGGGGGGGGGACCACAAGCATTAAAAAAAACCGGTGTTAATATCTTACAGAGAAAAATGAGAAGGGCATATAGTAGAGTGCATACCTCTGCCAAGCCACATCAACATCAAAATCATTGAACCCAGGATCATATTAAAAGTTGTACACCAAATTTAATCAAAACCCGTTCACTACTTTTTGAGTAGATGAAAAAATAAAATAAAAATAAATAAATAAATGAAAATCCTGGCTCCACATACATATCTGGATTTGCATCAAAATCTAATCAATTGTTCTTTGGCCCATGGCTCAACTTTCCACAAAGTTATCATAACATTTCATCAAGAATTTCATCCGTTCACTACTTTTTGGGTTACATTGGGAACAGACAAAACAAACAGAGGTGAAAACATCACCTCCTCTAATAAAGTTGGCGGAGGTAACAATGCTTTAAAAAAAAAAAAAAAAAAAAAGGTTGTATTGCTTGTGCTCATTGGGGAGCAATACATTCCAAAATGTTTTCAGTCATAAACTTAAAATATGTTTTTTTTTAGGAAAGTGTACAGGAATACAATTACAACAAAATGTATTAAGAGTTTTAAAAAAAATCTCCACATTGTCAGTCTTATGTTGGTAGCTTGAAAGTGGTTAGATTGTAAAAAGACCAGGCGAGCCAGTTTGCATCTGTATGAGTAGCACGCTGTGTGAGCACAATCGCTATCAGGCACGTTAAAATGTAAATAACTTTTCTACAATTTCACCAAAACTCATTGAATTTTCAGCATTGTAAGAGAACTCCCTAAAGTATTATTCAGCAAAACCCCAGAATGATAGCACAAATCTAGAATTTTTAACAGAATTTTAGTTCTTAAAATTTAACGTAATTATGGACGTCATGCGTAACACGTGAAAAATCACTTTGAATGCGGTTTTGAAAGTTTTGATCAAATATTCTCTATAATTAAAAAAAAATAAAAAATAAATAATAATTCGCTTAAATATTATAAAACACAGTCTTTTAATGTATCAAAAATAATTTTGATAAAGCAAGGAAATTCGGAAGAAAATTTGTTTTTTCTTTTGCTTGTTGTGCGCATCATGCTACCAAAATCTAACGAACAATTCCAACTTTCATGGACTTGTAGCGCGAATAAACCTTTCAAAAAAATATATAATACTTCTCACCCAGTAAATTACAATCCTGGTGATTTATATCCTCGTAGCTTCAGTAGATCTAGAGATTTAGTTGATTTAGTAAATCCCAAACGCTGTGAAACACGCCAGCCATCTATGGTGAGAAGTGCTGCTGTAGTTGAGAAACTCTCATTTCTCCCGCTTCCAACTAACTCCGTGACCCAGACCAAAATAACAATGTCATGCTCATCACTTAAGGATGATTTATGCCAAGTTTCACGGAAAAATACAGCGAAATAAACTTGCTAGAAGCATTTTTCAAAATCCCAAACATTATGAAACATTTCTGAAATCATAGGGTTTCAGGTTACAAATTTCGAGAACAGAGAAATTGCGGCGCAAAAGTTTGCCACTAAACTCGCGAAAATACTCCATCCTAGCAAGTTTCACAACCGAACTAGGCTACGTGACGGTCCGTGACCACCCAGGAATGTTCTAGAAGGTACACTTCTAGGCACGTGCGATCGAGAAAGACGCCACGTGAAGGTAGTAAAGGTAGCATTTCCACTGTCTTATGACATTTTTGCTTGTTTTAGTGCGATAAACAATGCATTATGGGTAATCATTAAAATGCTGATTTCAAGGTTAAAATGGGTAAAAACAAGTAATTTATATAGATATTGTAAAAATTGTGCCTAATAGTTATTTCAGTACATAAAATCAAAACCTGAATTTTTAATTTTTTTCCCCATGTTACACCATTGTGCATCTATAGCATGCTACTCATCCTGGTTTTGGTGAGCCTGTAGCACTGTCGCCTCAGATTCCTATTCTTGGCTGACTCAAGGTTTGACGTGCATTTTAAGATGCTTTTCTGCTCGCCATGGTTATAAAGGGAGTTGTCATTTGAATTGCTGTAGAATTCCTATCAGCTCGAACTTGTCTGGCCATCCTCCTCTGATCTCGCTAATCAACAAGGTGTTCCTATTAAAGTTGTTGGTGAGTGCATTTAAACCATGTAGGTAGATTATAAATAAAATATGACAACTAAATTTTATACACACACACACACACACACACACACACACACGTTAAAGCTAGACGGTCTTTCGATTTCATAAAATCGGTGAAATTTAGTTCCCTCTGAAATTTGGTCATTGTGATTCATGTTTATTTCTGTAATATCCAACCCCCCCCCACACACACACACACGTCAACCTATACGGAATGTCCGTATTTTATACGGATTTGATTCAATAAACGTAGTATACGGGCGTATAAATAAAGTTATACGGATTCTTTAAAAAAAAAAAAAACTTCAATATTTATTTAGAGCTATAATCAATTCCCACGATGATAAAAGAGCGCATAACATTTACAAACGTACTGTACACCACAGAAAGCACAGACAGCCAGTAAAGAGTCTTATGAAATTGCGCGTTATCTTGTGGTAGCGAGACTTCGTTCCACTTTTGATCATGCGCACACCGCATTGCGAGAATCCCGCTAACCGTGAAGTAACATTTCCACCTGAGCGACTTTCACTAGTGACTGAAAAGATTCTGAATGGGCACTCCGGCAAGATCAACACAGACACTTGCTGTGACCTGCAGCCTAGTGAGGTATTGGTGCAGACTGCTAAAAAAGCAGTCATGGAGTACAATTCAGAACATTAGAGTGACACTTTGTGTTTTTGTCAAACATTGGAGCTTTGTATTCATTCTGAAGGTTTATTGTTATTAATATTGAATAAAAAGTAACTGGGATATATCATTGTTAATTATCATTCAAATTTTAGGTAAATTATTTTAATTTGCATCTTATACGGATTTTATAAGGGAAATACGGATTTTGGAGGTTGGTTATACAGGTTTGAGTGACCAAAGGTTGACATGTATGCACACACCACACCAGGCCATTCTGTGTCTGGTAAGGCACTTAATTTGAGGGGATCCCTCACAAGTAATGTGCATGAAATCGCTCGCTTCATGCAGTCAAGCAGACAGAGGAAGTCTGTGTGCGCATACACAGGTTTACCACCTTCTTCTTCTTTTGGGTTTTATGGCAGCTGGCATCCACAGGGGTTGCATTACTGCCATCTACAGGTTTACCTTTGACTGTGCACTGACAGTTCCATCATTCTGTCGCTAAACGAACAGCTGATCACATCGAGGTGCTCGCTGACTGCCGATATTTATTAGTTTGGTCCTGCGATTCCTTTCCTTCACAAAGTAACGTCTTTTCTTCTCGCTTTCCATTACTGTAGTCAGTCTTTCATGTTTCATTCGCACACTCATGTCTTCCATTTTTCTCTCCCGTTTCAAATTGTATCCCACAATGCCTTGTGTGAACAGGGAAAGCCCACCACGTGATGCATGATGTAGTATCTTGAATTGAGTCATGGTGAAGCAGGAAAAAATAGAGGAGAATTTAGGGCCACGCGGCCCTAAATTCATTAACTGTTCTATTTTTTTTTTTTTTTTAAACTAATAAAATTGGAAATCTGTGATTTGAATTCAGTAGCTTTCGGTCCACTAAAAAATAATTGGGTGTCAGGAAAATTCTTTTTTAAATGACCTACACTTGAAAAATCTGAAAGGCAGTCTACCTTTAATGTTATATTTAACTATTAATTATACACAATACAATCAGTTATGTATTGTTAAATGTTTTGTCAAAGCAGGTGTTGTTAAATAAGACTGGCTTCGTTTCATTATCATGACTTGGATCAAAAACATCATATTTATGAGCCATTTGTGAATATGGAAAGGATTCCCAAACCTATACTCACAAATGTGTGGTGTGAGATTTCTTTTCAACCGACAAAGCAATAATGAATAAAATTACTTGTGTCTAGCTAGACGTACAGCTGTGGTCAGAAGTTTACATACACTCATCATGGGCATGAAGGTGATGGTAATTTTGGGCTGTTAATGATTTCCTTGAACTGTTCTTTTTCCAAGGTGGAATGATCGTACAGCATACATCTTTAATGACTTCAAAAAAACAAGAATTGAGTGCACAAGTTTGAATTTATTTTGGATTTTCTCTAATCCACACAGGGTCAAAATTATACATACAGACTCAAATACATAGAGTACATCCACTTAAATCTGTTAATGAGTGGTGCTGAAGGTTCTACAATGTCTTAACCTGACAAGGCCAAGGCCTATTAACTTCTCATTAGTGATCATGATTGACTACAACTGGTAGTTTATCTTTGCCAGCATAAAAATGATTTGTTCGACAGCACTCATTGGATTGACCAATACTCAGAACCATGGGAAAGTCCAAGGAACTCCGTGAAGATCTAAGGCTACATCCACACGACGAGATTTTTTTTTTTTTTAAATATCGCGTCCACATGGGCAACGGATCAGTAAAATATCAGGTACATATGGCAACGCAACGCTTGCTTAAAACGATGCAATACACATGCCACACCTCTACGTGCGCTGTAAGACGGTCCCATCGGAGACACCAGAACAATAGAAGAAGTACGGCGCATGCGCATAAACCCCTTCTTCTACCCGGCGTCATAGACATATAAACAGACGCCGCATTGAGCCTGGTGGCCCGTTGCTGGGATAGGTCAGTGTGTCCGCCATATTGGATGTGGCAAATCTTCCCCGTAAACCAATGCAAGTAAATGGACTGAACTTCATAAAGCCCCTTTCTACAATAATATTTAACTCGATGCCTTTTATTCACCCATTAAGACACACACGTATATATTTGGGAAACAAACAGGCATCAAAACACCACAACTTTTAATGTAATGGTTATAAATAGTGTGCGAAATACCCGTCAATATTCCGTGGGAGTTTTTTTTTTTTTATTCCGCTGCTACTATCGTAGGCTACTAACGATATCTACACATCAAGGCATGTTTTGGAGCTCAGCGGGGATCGTGTAGAACAGCGGTCCCCAACCTTTTTTGCGGCACGGACCGGTTTGATGTCAGACAATATTTTCACGGACCGGCCTTTAAGGTGTGGTGGATAAACTGTGGTATTTTCTAAATATAGTAATAAACGTGAATCCACTGTGTACTCGTATGCAACTTTATTAGCAGCATCCTCGTAACATCGCGTCAGCAACATAACATGAGTAATGTCCTCTCTCCAACATTCTTGGTCACTGAGATAAGCGTCTTGACATGCGTCAAGAGCAGAGCATGTGAGCGGAGCGGACGAATTTTGAAAAGAGCACGGAGCAGGATTTTTTTTTTTCAAGGATGGGAAGGATGGAGCGAGGCAATGGCCCGCTCCAGTTTCGCCCCGTTACCGCTCACATCACGAGTCTGAAGCATGCCCAACGTGGCTCAGAATGAACGACAGCAGTGTTTGTTTGCCACCTGCGCTCCGCCTGCTCATGATGTGTTTAGAGGCGGCTCGGAAAAACGCGTTTCCACGTGTTAAAAATTAATTAAGTTGTTGTAATGGCTGTAAAAAGTGCGGGGGACAGAGGGCAGAGATACGGGAAGTGCTCCGCGTCCGCTACGCGCATGCGTGCACATATTTTTTGAGCGAGCGTGGAGTGGGATGCAATCTTGGTGGAGCGCTGAGCGGCAACGGGCAAAGCGGCATGGTGCGACATTGAGCGGGGAGCGACCACCTCCGTGAGCGAGGACCGAAATTCTCACCGCTCCACTCCGCTCACATGCTCTGGTCAAGCGTGAGTTATAGACGGATGTAACGGAGAGAATCCGGTCATTTTTCAAAATCAAACATCGTTCAGACTCGGATAATGAATGAAACGGAAATAGTGCAGGTTATTTATTCTTTCTGTGTGGCCCGGTACCAAATGACCCACGGACCGGTACCGGTCCGCGGCCCGGGGGTTGGGGGCTGCTGGTGTAGAATAATGTGCTGTGCTTACGCTGCTGAAGCTGTGCCGTGCCGTCTCCGCATCACTTTCATTAAATGCCGTGCAGATAGGCTATAAAATGTCTCCAAAAACAATTTTTGCAATATACAGTGCTATATGGAAAAAAATTCAATTAAACCATATTACAATGGGATTGCTCAATGTGATTGCTTCACAGTCTGACATGCTTCCAATCTCTTCTATTTTTGTGTGCGCCATCACCGTCTGACAGCTGGTGGTGAAATTGGTTGGGTGGGCTATGAAATAAATTATAAATTTATTTATAAATTATCAATTGTTTGGAGACCGGTTTCACCGAGCGGCTATTATGCGCGAGACTTCATATTAGCCACAAAGTCAGAAAAATCTGTTCGTAAAATTACGTTATAATGACCAAATACAATGAAAAGTATTTTTCCAGTCTCACCTGTGAAAGGTAATCCCATGTGATCTCATTTGGACGGTAAACCTGTTGGTACAGTTAAACGCAGCACATGAATGAGGCATCTTTATTCTCCGCTTTGCCCCATCCAATATGGCGGCAAGGATGACGTATGATTCTACGCGGAAGGCGGCGTCTATGTTTATATGTCTATGCCCGGCGTGAAGCACTCAGTCATGTGGTTGTGACGTCATCGTAAACAAATCCGTTCTACTCATCCAGACAACTTCGCAACGGCGCCGTTGCCAGATCTTTCCACTCTGGAACCCGTTCTCAAAAGATTTCGTTTTGGGGCACCCAAAACGCCGGTGCCGTGTGGACGCCAGGCCGAAACGATAAACAATTTTATCAGATTCACCTGAATCCGTTGCCGTGTGGACAGGGCTTAAGAGATTTATGCAAGTTGGGAAGGTCTCTTGGAGCCATTTCTAAAACAACTGCAGATTCTAAGATCATCAATTCAAACAATTGTACATAAGTTATTCGGATGTATCACCACTTTGGCAAGGTCTGGAAGAAGACCCAAACTTTCACCCTCAGATGAGAGGAAATTGGTTAGGATGTTCAGGAACAACCCAGAAACCACCAAGGCTCAAGCCTGCCATGAACTGCAAACTGCTGGAACACCAGCGTCACTGTCCATAGTGAAGCGAGTTTTACATCGCCATGGACTAAGAGGGTGCCAACCAAAGAAGCCCCTGCTCCAGAATCGGCACCTTCAAGCTCGACTGAAATTTTCAGCTGCCCACATGGACAAGCCAAATGCCTTCTGGGGAAAAGTTTTATGGTCAGACAAGATAAAGATTGAGCTATTTGGCCACAATGACAAGAGGTATGTTTGGAGGAGTAAAGGTGAGGCTTCCAAACCTAAGAACACTGTACCAACTGTCAAGCATGGTGGTGGTAGCATCATGCTCTGAGGCTGCTTTGCTGGCAGTGGTACTGGTGCATTGCACGAAGTGGATGGAATAATGAAGGAGGAGGACTATCTCCAAATTCTTCAACTTCACCTCAAATCAACAGCTGGACTGTTCAAACTTGGACACAATTGGATGTTCCAACAGGACAATGATCCCAAAAACACACATGAAAACTGGTTTTGGAATGCATAAAGCAGGCTAACATTAAGCTTCTGGAATGGCCTTCCCAAAGCCCCAACCTCAACCCTACTGAAAATTTGTGGACTACTCTTAAAAAGCCAGGTCTGTGCCAGGAAACCAACCAATTTAAATGAACTCTACCAATTCTGGCAAGAAGAGTGGTCAACTATCCAGGTGCAACTTGCTTTGGGACATTTAGCCAAATATTAGTGGGGGTGTATGTATATATTTGGGCCTGTATGTATAATTTTGACCCTGTGTGGATTAGAGAAAATCCAAACTTGTGCACTCAATTCTTGTTTTTTTGAAGTCATTAAAAGATGTATGCTTTCCATCCTGGAGAAAGAACAGTTCAAGGAAATCATTAACAGCCCAAAATTACCATGACACCAGGGCTTTACATTAGCACCCGCCCACCCACCCACCCGCCAAATGCGGGTAAAATTCGGCTTTGGCAGGTAATGACTTCTCACTAGCCACCTTGGCAGGTGGTTTATTCTGTGGTATGACAATATATTTTAATTGTAGGTTTCTCTGAACGCATCTGATATAATAAACGCATTGCAATGTAATATTACATGCCTACAACTCCCATGAGCACCTGCATAAACATTGACATGTTAGAATTGTTTAGAACGTTCGTTAACGTCGCAGATAAAATCAATGATACGGTAACCTGCGGTTAATGAACAAAGCAACAAAGTTGATGACGACTGACAAGCGCACTGTGTGGCGGCATATAGCTGGTGTAGTGGCAGCTCCTTCTACCTCTGCATGCCACCAAAGGAGCGGGTGAATAAGCAACCAGTCTGACGGGACAAAATCTTCCAACTCAGAATCTTCGGTTTAAAAAGTTTACGGACAAATAAAACATACAAAAACAAACAATTTCCTAGTCTATTTCTACTGTGGTGAGCTTAACTGGTCGGTGGTTCTTTCTTATGTTGGTCCATGCGCCGAGCGCCGTGCGCCTGTCAGTAAACTGTATCACCACCACCCGACCTTCTGAATTAGAAAACGTCACGTCACATGACTTATATACATTACTGTATATCACGTGCATTACCCGGTAGTGATTAAACACTCTTTTACACAACACTAAACTAATATTTCTTCCTTTATGAATTTACACATTGTGCATCAAAATAATATTCTAAGAAAATAAATAAATTTTATATTATACACACACACACACACACACACACACATATATATATATATAAAAATTATGGCTCTTACATTTCCGGCCCCTAATTGTTTATGCTATGGGCTGAACAATTACCAAACTTTAAATTACACAAGAGCCATCAAATATGAAATGTAAGCTTAATCTTAAGTGTTTCAACTAAGATTTCTTAATCATGAACTTAAACTATCAAAATTCAAATTATCAATTCAGTCCAGTTTAAAGAGTCCTTGAAATCTTCATATTGACTCTTGAATCAAATAGAGCTTACTCGCTGGTCTGTCCAGCTGACTGGTCTTCGTCTGCACAACAGCTCGCCTTACCACACCTTTCGCATCAGGCAAGGTCTTGGTGACCCGACCCATTATTCAGGAGTTGCGCGGTGCAGCGTCGTCCGCTATCAAGACGACATCTCCCTCTTGAAAGTTCCTCTTGGGTCTTGACCACCTTTGCCGATTCTGGAGTGACGGTAGGTACTCTTTGAGCCACCTGGTCCAAAACAGATCTGCAATATATTGCACCTGCTGCCATCTTCTTCGAGAATACTGGTCATCCCGGGAGAAGATTCCAGGAGGAATGCTGGGTTGTGCTCTCAAAAGTAGTAAGTGGTTCGGTGTCAAGACGTCAAGATCACTGGGGTCGTCTGATGCCAGGGTGAGAGGCCTGTTGTTAATGATAGACTCCACCTCACACATGACGGTAAGCAGACTCTCATCATCCAGTGACTGTTGTCTGACAATTGAGTTCAAGATCTTCCGGACTGTGCGTATCTGTCTTTCCCACACGCCACCATGATGCGAGGCTGCGGGGGCATTGAAGATCCACTTGACTCCTTTCTCCATCATTGCATCAGCAATTCGCCTTTGGTTCAAATCTTGAAGAGCCTCGCGTAGCTCTCTCTCAGCGGCGACGAAATTGGTCCCATTGTCTGACCGCATGATCTTGGCCTGACCTCTTCTGCATGTAAAGCGGCGGAGCGCATTTATGCAAGAGTCGGTGTCCAGACTCTCGGGCAATCTCGATGTGGACAGCCCTTGTGGTAAGGCAGGTAAAGAGTACGCCGTACCTCTTCACATGGCTTCGTCCCCTCTTGACCTCGAAAGGCCCAAAAAAGTCCACACCTACGTTCGTAAACGGAGGCTGATCTGGTGTGATGCAATCCAATGGCAGATCTGCCATTTTTTGCTCTCCTATCCTACTGTTGAGCCTTCTGCAGACAGTGCATCTTGAGATTATGCCCCTGATTGCTGAACTCACTTGAGGTATCCAATACCTTGTGCGCAGCTTGGCCAACATGTAGTCACGTCCGCAATGTCCAATTTCTTTGTGGACGTGTTGCAAGATGACAGCAGCGATCGGAGAACTCTTGCAGAGAATTGCGGGGTGCTTTGTCTCTTCTGGCATTGACCGTTTGGAGAGACGTCCACCTACTTGCACAATGCCATCCTTCAGGAAGGGATCCAATTTGTAGATTGGACTAGTCTTCCTCACGTGTCCACTTGTTCGAGGAGCTACAATTTCTTCTGGGTAGGTTTGTTGCTGACTAACCCTTATTAGCTCATTCTCAGCCTCTTCCAGGTCTTCTATGGTGAGCAAGGTTGGCTGCAGTGCCAGCCTAAACTTTCTCATGTGTTCTGTTGCCAGCTGCTCTTGTTGGTTTGGCCGGCTCTCTGTCAATCTGATTTTGTCCATGAAGACCTTTTTCTCTGCTCTTAGGTGCAGCAGCACTCATTTCAGCTTGAAAAGCCACGCCACTGCTCTTTTCAGCCTTGGCCAATCAGAGTAGTACTCGATCAGCTTATTGAAAGCCAACGCCTTCTCCTGTCCATCCTCTTCAACCTTCACAGCACAGGACTTGACCTCCGGGTCATCTTGGGGTAGGTCTTTCATGAAAGGCACTTCTGGCCAATCTTCCTGAGACCTCAGAAGGAAACTTGGGCCTGGCAACCAGGTCTTGCTTTCCATGAAATTCTTCACTTTCATTCCCCTTGAGGCCTGGTCCGCTGGGTTGTCTCCGGACTTCACATAATGCCACTGGGAAGGATGGCTATGTTCCCTTATCACTGTGACCCTGTTTGTGACAAACATCTTGAAGCGACTGTGTTCGTTCTCAATGTATCTCAAAACTGTGGTGCTGTCGGTCCAAAAGATGGAATCTTGGAGTGGCACCCGCAGTTCGCGTCGCAACATCTGGTCTATCTTCACAGCCACCACTGCAGCTGTCAATTCCAGCCATGGGATCGTTACATGTTTCAAAGGGGCTACCCTTGTTTTTCCCATCAAAAGAGTGCAACACTTCTCCCCAGCTTGGTTAGACATGAGCAGGTAGGTAGCGGTGCCATAGCCAGTCTCTGATGCATCAGCAAAATGGTGCAACTGTGCTGACTGCACAGGTCCAAACATCTTTGGCTTCACACACCTTACTGTGAATCCTTCCAACAGATTCATCTCTGCCAACCATTCTTGCCATCTGCATGCATGACAGTCTTTGATCTCTTGATCCCAGCCACACACTTCTTCACACAGGGTCCTTAGGATCTGCTTCACGGGCAGAGTAACTGGCGCCAAGAATCCTAGGGGGTCGTACAATGCACTGACTACAGACAGAATCCCGCGCCTCGTCATAGGCCTTTCAGGAACATTCAGTTGGAACTTTAAACTGTGAGATGGTGCACCACTGGACACCCAGGGCACGCTCCATGGGAGGAATGTTGTGGCTTAAGTCCAAGGCTTTCATACCAGTTGCACGATCTTCTTCGGGGATGGTCAACCGAACAGCCTTACCGGAACTGACCCACTTAGTCAACTGAAAGCCACCCAAGGCGCACAGTGCTCTTAGATCTTTCACGAGCTGAATTGCTTGAGCATCCGAGGGGACTGACTTCAAGCAGTCATCGACGTAAAAGTTGCAGAGAACTGTGTCAGCTGCTTCTGGGCTTGCTGTTCCCCTGTTGTCCTCGGCTGTTTTCCTCAAGGCGTAAGATGAGCAACTGGGGGAAGATGTAGCACCGAAAAGGTGAACGGTCATTCTGAATTCTTCCCTCTCTTCACTCAGGTTGCCCTCCGGCCACCACAGGAAATGTAGAAGATCTGCATCCTCTTCAGGCACTTTAACCTGATAGAACATGGCCT
The DNA here is from genome assembly GCF_027579695.1 of Neoarius graeffei. NCBI lineage: Eukaryota > Metazoa > Chordata > Actinopteri > Siluriformes > Ariidae > Neoarius > Neoarius graeffei. The sequence continues at coordinate 41,419,101 of NC_083595.1, read as the reverse complement.
TGACATCTGCCATCAACGCCACAGGTTCTTGCCTGAATCTCACTAGAACACCAATAAGCGTATTGGTAAGATTCGGGCCCTGCAGCAACTGCTCGTTAAGAGAGACTCCTCTGTAGGTTGCTGTGCAATCAAAGACCACACGGATCTTGTTTTTCTTGGGGTGGTACAGCCCATGGCGGGGAATGTACCACACCCTGCCATCATTATGCTGCAGCTGCTCCTTGGGGACCTTGACAGCATATCCATTGTCAATGACGTCCTTCATGAACGTCTTGTAGTCCTCATGGAAGCTTGCGTGTCTTTTCAGCTTCCTTTTCAGGCTGATGGTGCACTGTTCTGCAATATAGCGATTGTTTGGCATTCTGACTGCCTCATCTTTCAATGGCAGACTCACACAGTAATGCCCATCCACCAGTCTAGCACAGCTGCTCACCAGAGACATGAACTTGCGGTCTTCCTGCGACATTTCTTCTTTCTCTTCACAGTCACGCTCTGGGAAATCTGCATTGTACTGTTGTCTTAACAACTGTTCTATTTCCACTACTGAAAGACGATTAACTGTGTGGCTCTCCCCAGGGTCACTCTCCATCTTCAGACTTCGTAGAGGCCCATTTACCACCCAGCCTAAGGCAGTTCGCACTGCATAGGGACCATCTCCTTCACTATGAATCACCTGCCATGGTTCCATGGCCTTCGGGATATTGGTGCCTATGAGCAGGCCGACCTCAGCATTGATCCAAGACAGAGACACATCTTTCAGGTAAGGCCAACACGCAATGTCTTCCTGCTTGGGTATGCTCTCCTTCTGAACTGGAATGAAGCCGTGGGTGAACACCCTGGGCAGGTCTATGTAAACATCATCTTCCACACCACACACTTCCAAGTCAGACAGGACAAACGTCTTCAGAACCTTACGGTCATCTGCCCTGCTACAGCCCATGGTGTTGAGAAGAATCTGGGTTCGTCTGCCCCTGAGCTTTAGCTTTCGTAGAAGTTCTTCAGTGCAAAAGCTTGCGGTGCTGCCAGGATCCATAAATGCATATGTTTTCACATATCTATCACTCCTTTGATTTGACCTTGACAGGCAAAATGGCTAATGCACGTTTGCTTCCGGCCCCAATATAGGCACAAGCTTCATTAGACACACATGCGTTGGAGATTTCCTCGCTCTCAGAGCTGTCCTCTTTCTTCTTGTCAACAGGCACACTGTCTTCTTTCTTCTCCATGTGCAACGGGTCTGGATGTCTTTGCGAGCATGTTTGACACTTCGCCTTCCTTTTACATTCTTTGCTGAGGTGTCCTGGGAAAAGACATCCGAAGCACAGGCCTTTGGACTTAAGAAAATCCAATCTTTTCTGGAGTGGTTGTTCTCTAATTTTCCTGCACTCTACTAGAGTGTTTGTTTTGGCAGTAGACACCAGGCTTCTGCAAAGCTACATTAGCAGCTTTCTTAACTGTCACAGTTTGTTCTTTTTGTTCTTGTGGAGCTTCAACTCCTGTAGCAAAACTGCCATTTCCCTTCTGACTACTTTTCTTGACTTGATAGTCCTTTCTGTTCTTTCCTTCCTTCGTTGCATGAGGCTCTGACATACTTCCAAATAGGGGGATTGTGACCATCTTCGCCTGGCGATCAATAAACTCAACCAGGGCTGAGAACCTTGCACGTCCTCTCCCCTTCCCTTCAATTTCAAAAGCAGTCACTCTCCACTTCTCACGCAATTTATAAGGAAGCTTAGAAAGGACAGCTCGCATATTAGTGGGGTTGTCCATTTCCTCCATGAACTCCAAGTCACCTATCGTGTTCTTATAGCCAGTCAGAAACAGCGCATAAGCACTAAGCGCTTTACCATCTTCTTGCTTGATGCTAGGCCAATTCAATGCCTTCTCCATATAAGCATTAGCTATCTTTAGCTCATTGCCATAGTGTTTCTTCAGCAGCCTTCTGGCTTCCTTGTAGCCTTTTTCAGATGGCATATGCTCACAACTACAGACTAGCTCCTGCGCTTCCCCACTGGTATATTGCTCCAGGTAGTAGAACATATCTTGATAGGTATCAGCTTTGCTCTCAACAGCGTGTTCAAATGACTTAACGAACGACCTGTATGTGAGAGGGTCACCTTTAAACACTGGAACCTCCTTACGTGGTAAGCTTGACAGGTTATGCTGTTTAATGAGCATCTCTGTCAGTGTTTCCGCTATGTACAATTGGCTGCGGCGGGCCGCCGCACCTTGATTTTTGCCGCCGCACCTTTAGGAATTCCTGAAGGGGGGCTGTGGCCCGGGTAACTTTTTGAAAATTATTTTTGAAAATTATTTTAAAAAATAGGCTAAACCAATATTTTTTGACGTTGAGCGGACTCGAGCCTGGCATGAACCGCTCCGACGCGCTATAATGACACCAATCTATCACCAGCCAATCAGGAGACTTAATCAAACGCATCCCCTGCTCACCAATCTATCACCAGCCAATCAGGAGACTTAATCAAACACATCCCCCGCCCACTTGTGTCCGCATCTGAGATGTTGAATTTTCACAGAAGGAGGGAAGAAGTTGACTGAGGTAAGACTGTGTGATAAATTAACGAACGAATAAGAGAGGAATTTCAGCATATAGGGCTTAAGTTTGTTACTGTTAAATAAGCATTGCTTGTATAGTAGCGTTATGTCGTTACAACGTTGACCCACTTTTAACGTGCCGAGTACCGACTGTAGCCGCTAACAAATGCTAATTAGCTTGCTGTCAAAAGTGCAAAGACCTTAAATTGCTCTGTGTAAATTAGAAAATGGCGCAACTTCCTCTGTAGCCGTCAACTCAACTTGTCTTGGAGTTTTGAGCCGATCACAACAGGGCAGCACTGTGGCCTGAGGTAAAACATGATAGTTTTAGTTTGTTTAAATTACAAAAATGAGTACACCCAATGACTGTCTCATATACTCTTCATTACTCGCACTGTTTAAGTAATGCAAGAAAACTAATCTTTAAAAGTGGTATTTACTCAAACGGTTTGCACAGAATGAACTTTGGGGTTAACAGTGTAATAGTGTTGCAGTGTTCTGCAAATTTGCAATTTAATATTTCAGATCTTGAGACATGAAAGTGCCATTTTAAAAAATAAAAGGTCAGAAATTTTGACTAATCAAAAATCTGCGTAGTAGTACAGTCTGAAGATGCTCTTGCACATTTGGTGTCAATTGAACAAAAATTATGGGAGGATATAGGTTTAATAAGTTTTACAATTTTTGAAGTGAGTGATGGATTGATAAGTTTAGATGTGTTCAATATTTTCTTATCTTCAGACATAATATTGTAGATGTTTCTTTACCTGCTTGATAGTTTTGACCGGGACTCCAATCTTCCTCAGAAGAGTCATTAGTCCTTAAATTAAATTCATTATAGACATGAACTTAAAATCATTGTTTTATTTTATGGCCTCGGTGCCCTGGCTTTTGGCCTTCGTGCCCTCGGCATCAGCAGAGCGTTTGTTTTCCACACTGCGTCGACTGAAATCATACCTCCGATCCACAATGACACAAAAGAGACTGAATGACTTGATGAACTGCCATATTCACCATGACATTCTGGAACAAACTGACATGACCGCCATCGCAAAGGAGTTCGTGCAGGCCAATGACAGACGCAGGCAGGCCTTTGGGAAGTTTTAAGCGCAAGTCATTGGTTACTTCTATTAGCACCGCCGAGTGCACTGCTTCCTCTGTTTTCAATGTTTCAATACTGCATTGGTACTGATACAAGCAAGTTGTTTAAGTTGAGTTAGCCTACTACTGAGGTGCTTTTGTTGTGTACTGTTGGCTGTTTTAGCATTTTATTCTGCGCAGTTATGTGCTGGCATGTTGTGGGCTAAAGTCATGACCGATGGATTAATCCATGTATAGCCTTCTGTGCTGTTGGCTGTTTTTATCCTCGTACTGGGGTGGAACGTCTGAGCGCAGGTCTTGCCACCGCACCTTCAAACATTTTCTAGGGGAAACACTGTCTGTGATGACACGGTCTCTGTAACACCTGATGGAGGTCTTTGTTGTCATTCATTTGTCTTGCAGCTTGTCTCTGGTTGCTACCAGCTGGCTGGTGTAATCCAAGACCAGAGCCCTGTGCTACTCTTCCTACTGATGGCTGTACTCTATCTTCATTTTCCTCCTCCTTCTTCTTCACCTTGTGTCTAGAGGATGCTCTAGAGACATAGCTGTTCATCCCATCTTCATACGCCTCTAACACTTTCAATTTCGCTGTTGACTCTGCAAGCGCTCTATCCATTTCCAACTTCTCTTTTCTAGCCTTTAGCTGCGCTTCAAGCTCCAAAGCTTGCTTCTCTTCTAATGCCGCTGCTCGTGCTAAAAGCGCTGCATGCTCTGCTGTCTCTTTGGCGCGCACAGTTGACACTGAGCTCGGTGAGGATCTTCTTGACACAGCTGAGGCTGATCCACCTTTAACCTTACGTCTGCAATCCTGTAGATTAACTTGTGAAACACTATCGCCCACGTCTATGTCATCTTGTAGTGAAACATCTGAAGGTGCAATTGGTGCACTTTCTATTTTTTCACGCTGGCGACTGACCCAATCCAAAGACTTTTCCATATATTCCTTTACTGCCATTAATTTGTTACTGAACCATTCCTGATCCACTTTCCTTGATTCCTCATCCAGTAAAGGAATTATGGCATCATTGATCTCTTCTATTTCTTTATGCATGTTGCACACATCACTTTGCAAAAGATCTTGTATTCTGTATACATCTTCATTACTTTGCATTAGCTCATCTATTTCGTTCATTTTAGCTGTGAGCTTGGCGAACTTTCCTTTTCTAGTTCCAATCAGTCTATGCAGTTTCTCTTGTAATGCCTTTTCAGTGGGCTTTGGTGCCCTCTTGGCGCCAGGATCGGCGGGTGTCTGTTCTTTCTCCGAGTCATCTGCCATCTTCATTAATTACAGCACAATTCACTAGCAAATGCCCAAACAGTCGAACTTTTCCAACATCAAATGCTAATGTCCTTCTTCAGAGTGCAGTAATTATCTTAGCAGTAGATGGTTTCAAACTTCCGTGAATGAACGAGAACGAGACATCACGTTCTCACTGCATGACTTCCAATTAGCTGGAGCAAGTGACTCAGCATTTAGCAATGGCAGCTAAGCTAGGTAGCATTAGCAGGCTAACGTAGGCAATGTCTATGGACAAACTAGCCTTAGCCACAGCTCACCTCTTCAAACTTTTCTTCTGAACTTTCTTTCTCCTTCCAATGGATCCGTTTTGAATCCTTCTTCCAGTGAAGGCTTTCTGGTATTCCAGTTAAGTTCTCTGGCTTTCTGTCGAAGTCTTCTGACCCTCTGTGGAAGTTTTCCTGGCTTCCAGGCGAAGTTTTCTGACTTTATGTAGTGGCAGCTCCTTCTACCTCTGCATGCCACCAAAGGAGCGGGTGAATAAGCAACCAGTCTGACGCGACAAAATCTTCCAACTCAGAATCTTCGGTTTAAAAAAAGTTTACTGACAAATAAAACATACAAAAACAATTTCCTAGTCCATTTCTACTGTGGTGAGCTTAACTGGTCGGTGGTTCTTTCTTATGTTAGTCCATGCGCCGAGCGCCGTGCGCCTGTCAGTAAACTGCATCACCACCACCCGACCTTCTGAATGAGAAAACGGCACGTCACATGACTTATATACACTACTGTACATCACGTGCATTACCCGGTAGTGATTAAACACTCTTCTACACAACACTAAACTAATATTTCTTCCTTTATGAATTTACACATTGCGCATCATGAGTGATTCCACGCTTATGGGTACTGAAATGGGGACATGAACTTATTTTTAAAAATTCACCTAAAACCATTTCTTTTTTTACCATCAGGTCACAAAACATGTAATCTTTAATGAATGATATGTTAAAAGATATCTTTAATTTTCTGAGATGTAATAAAAACATATTCATATGCCAAAGTCAAGCCTATGAGTTCCAAAATGATGTCTGTTACATTACTTCTGTTACGATTGTCCATCTCGCGTCTGTTACAAATTAATTACAATCTAGCTCTATACCATGTTAATCTTATTGAAAGAATGTGTATGTTTATTCTACTACACATGTTTATTAATTATATTTGCTAAAACATCACCTTCCTATGTTTCAAAAAGTAATTCTACATTGTTAAAATTGAGAATATATATGTCCACAACACTTCTGTTACGTTCTGACTTTGGCATATAAATATGTTTTTATTACATCTCAGAAAATTAAAGTTAATCTTTTAACATATCATTCATTAAAGATTACATGTTTTGTGACCTGATGGTAAAAAAAGAAATGGTTTTAGGTGAATTTTTAAAAATAAGTTCATGTCCCCATTTCAGTACCCATAAGCGTGGAATCACTCATATTATTTTATATATATATATATATATATATATATATATATATATATATATATATATATATATATATAAAAATAATGAATTCAAAATAAAATATATTATCAATATGGCTCTTACAGCTGGAGTTTCAAACCCTGCTGCTCAGTGAAAAAGGGGCAGAGAAGGTCAGGGCCGGAGGCAGCATTTTAAAATCACCGAGGTCCGTGATGCGCAAAGCACACGCCGAAAAATGTTCGACATATTTAAATGAGAGGGGTGAATTACACATCACACAAGAGATCTATTCCTGAAATTACTTTTAATGGTGTTTGAACTGAATATCATCAGTTTTGAAAAAACATCATCATCATGTATGTGGCAAGAGTAAGAATAATTTAAGCTTGTTTAATGGTTTGATCTGGCCCAAGCAATGAGGACAAGAGATACCCTAACCATGTAGCCTATGTAACTAAGATACATTAACAATCTGGCATCCGTTACACCTACACACAAAATTCTAGGGGGAGAAAAAAAATAAATAAATTCAGTATACACCACCATGTTTTAGGCAAAGTTATCCAAGGCAAACATAAGTTGAAACTTTCCACTCTATTGCTTTGGCTTATCGAATGATTTATAAAAAAAAAAAAAAAAAAAAAAAATCACAAACAAGGTAGGCTACAACTGCGCTGCTTCGAAAATGTCAATTTAACAGCTTCATGAACGTGCGCTGATTGTTACCATGAAAAACCAGTGTCTACTGCACTGCGTTCCCTCTGCCGAGTCGTGCGCTCATTCGCTTTTGTGTTCTTGGTCTCAGAGCCACATGCACAAAACAGACACAGAAGACAGAATCAACGTTTAACATAATTAACAATGAACTTTTTACGGAGACGTTTTAATGTTATTCTTTTTTTAAATCCAGTTGAATATTTAGCGTACAAATGTATTTTCAGCTCTTAAAAATGACCGAGGTCCGGACCTCAGTGGCCTCATAGCTGGCTACGGCCATGGAGATGAACAAGACACTAATAGGAAGATAAGACAGTTCAATGACAAATGGAAGTTTGGGCGAGTTTGGCTAGTTCATAGCAAAACCGAAAATACCATGTACTGTGAAGACTGTAGAAAGTATGGCAAAGACGGGCACCAGTAATTTTAAACGTGAAACTATAAAAAGGACCACGAAAAGTCAAATGCACAAATCAGTACTATAACATCAAAGCAGGTGAAGACGGCTGGTCACTACAGGACAGCATTACTTTCAATTCCCTGGCTGTCATGAAGTCGGCTGAGCTGGAGAGGATGGAGCTGCTGTTTAGAAATGTTCACGCGATTGTAAAGAAGTTGATCCCGCCCCAGCTATCAACTTATGGCCTGCTGGAAGCCTCAGGTCACGAAGACCATTTTTCATGGACCATTCAGACTCATCTGATGATGAATGTAATGAAGACATTTAATGTCTCTCTCTACACATGTTCACACACACACACACACACACACACACAATTAATAGATAATACATAATACTTGATAATACACATAATACTTGCATATCAAATGTTTTGAATTGGACTTTTAATATTAGAATCAGTTCAGTTGTACTGAATATTTTTTTTATATTATACAATATTTCATATTGTAAAGGGCTTGAATTTGAGTTCAATAAACAGAATACTCTGTTTATATTTTTGTCTGAATTGGTTCCATGTTTTCATATAGGGAGCTACCTTAACAGCACTGAAAACTTGAGTGCTACTGTAGAGATACATTATACGCTGCCATTCATAATTAAATCTAGATCTTCCGAACTTTAACGCATCATCTCATCTCATCTCATTATCTCTAGCCGCTTTATCCTTCTACAGGGTCGCAGGCAAGCTGGAGCCTATCCCAGCTGACTACGGGCAAAAGGCGGGGTACACCCTGGACAAGTCGCCAGGTCATCACAGGGCTGACACATAGACACAGACAACCATTCACACTCACATTCACACCTACGGTCAATTTAGAGTCACCAGTTAACCTAACCTGCATGTCTTTGGACTGTGGGGGAAACCGGAGCACCCGGAGGAAACCCACACAGACACGGGGAGAACATGCAAACTCCACACAGAAAGGCCCTCGCCGGCCCCGGGGCTCGAACCCAGGACCTTCTTGCTGTGAGGCGACAGCGCTAACCACTACACCACCGTGCCACCCTTAACGTATCATGGTGAAGAAAAAACTGATTTCCTGGCAACAAAATTGTGGCTAGTGAAAAGGCTGAATGGCTAGTGACTCACGAAAACCACTATCCACAGTGGCTGGTGAGCAAAAAAGTTAATGTAAAGCCCTGCATGACACTCATGCCCATGATGAGTGTATGTAAACTTCTGACCACAACTGTATGTAAACAGCTGTGTTTTAATACACCAGTGTAGATAATTCAACACTGGTGGTATTTTCTCACACGTAGTGTTGAAAGTTGTTGTTTTTTTTTAAAGAAATTGGAGATGGCTTTTTGTGCGTGCCTCTCAGCTGCAGTTCATGAAGTTTGCCAAGACTATGAAGATGACTAATCTTAAAAAAAAAAAATCCTATATTTCTCACTAAAAAATATGAATAAGCCTGTTTTCAGTACACTTTAAAAGTAAACATTATGCCTTATAAATGTTCTCTTTTGTAAACAGATACATTTAAATTTCTTTCCAACCCCCCCAGAGTCCGACACTGTGGGTCAACCAAAAATTCCCAAAGCTCCAAATAAGTGTTTGAGGTGAGCGCACAATGACGAATACATATTTCTGTGGATATTATGTTGTTGTTGTTGCTGCTCCAAGATTTTTATAGTTGCCTTGTGTATTTTGCACAAGTTTTCATACTGGGGCTGTAACATAATGCAAAATCTCATCTGTCTTTTGCTTTCATTATTATAAAGAGCATTCAGGGGAAGAACAATGGGACTGGTATGAGAATCAACTGACCTTGAAACAAATAAAATGAAGGGGTTACTGATAGATCTTTGCTCGTTTATTAAATGATAAACCTTCAGGGCATGGACAGAGTTAGCATTCTACAGAAATCGGAACATCTGGTCTTCTTCAAAATGCCTTGGCGTGACCGGGGCACAAAGATCTGAAGTTTACGAGCTGCTTGTCTACCTCAATTCCCAGTCCTTTCAGCAAAATGAAAGCCTTTTAGTCTAGAAATCGACAAGCAGTATGTGTGTGTGTGTTAATCACTCCCATTCTGAGACAGATCTGGAATATTTCAGATACACTTCATCTGCTGAGCTAATCGCATATAGTGATTACGCAACAACATTGTAACGTATTTAAAACAGTGGAATTTAAATGCAACTCCCTTACTATTGATTGACAATTTAACAAATGTTTCGCACTCTTCTCTGTTCGACTTGATAGCCGTTTCCACGAATCCATACAGTATGCTTGATTTCTATCATGCCGCTCTTCAACTCGGTAACATCACACCCTGAGGCCTTTTGCTCATGAAGCGGAAATTCTTTACTGTAATTTCAAAAGAAGCAATCGGAAATGGGCCGACTTCTACTCATGAGCGACGCAATAAGGGAGGCTATTGTCTGGCAGCTGTCCTGCTTAAGCTGGGAATGCAAACATAAATCTGACAGACAGCTAAATAATGAAGCGGATGCAATTTTTTCCCAGCATCATCTTAAAGTAGCAGTAGCCTGACAAATGGTAAGGAGTATTACACCAAGCCTTATTATATCACACAGTGTTTATTCAGAGGAGTTGAAGTTGTTCATAACTACACAGCTTCCCACTCACTCAATCAGCAGTCTAAAAACAGCAGTGTGTTACTGATAACACGGCCTGAATAACGAGTCAGGAATGTCTCCAACACAGGAGTTACTGATTCAAGAGGAGTGTCCACCAAACAGATCACTTGGAGGCAGTTTGAGAGACCGTGACTAATGCCTCGGGCGCACATAGCTGGAATCCCTTCACGATAGACAATTTTGTCTTCTGTGGGTCAACTGGCATGCGTTTTGGGCCCTTCTGTCAGAATACGCGAGAGCCAGTGAGCCATCTTGACAACCAGAAAGCCGTGGCTTCCATCCCTGGAAAGTTTGATCATGTTGAAAATTGCTGTGGATCAAGCGCCGGATGAATTCATCTGTCACAACTGTGAAGGTATCAATGAGTTACTGCAGCATTCCATCGCAACTATCGAGCTCAAAATGTTCACAGAACAACATTCCGCAGAAAATGAAAAATTTGCAGAGAGGGCGTGGTTTATTTCATCTTGCCGTGGCTATGCCGTTCTGCAGCCGTGAAAACCGTACACACTGCGGTCATTGCCCAAGGCCATGTGCTGCTAGACGTCGCTGCCATCACCCAACTGGCCTCAACCACGGAGGCTACTGCCGCCCAGCCGTCATTATTGTCAGCAACTGTAATGGCATCAGTCATCTGTTGCAGCTACCATGGCTTCATTTGCATATTTACTCCGCTCAAACTTATGCGACACCTACAAAATCTACCGGAATGGCCAAGATAACCCCAGCCACAGTTCTCATGGATCAACCGTTTGTGTGTTAATGTTAAGTCAAAATAAGACCGCTATTTAAACGTCTGTAACGTAGCCGCAATTAACAGGAGAATTTCCCTGAGAAATGAACCAGAAAACCTGTTCAGTCAAAAAAAAAAAGTCGTCCAAGAGACATTACTGAAATACAAAATTTGCAAATATTTAAAGTAAACTTAAAACTACAGAGACAGACATAAGAGAATAACCAAAGACACAACCACAAGATTTTCAATTTAAACAAAGTAGTTCTTCTTCCTCAAGTTATGACTGCCATGTAGGTGGCGGTCATGGTTTGTGTTGCAGTTCCCACGGAAACCAACGCTCATGTGCTCAGGTGTTATTTTCTAGTCTAGTACCATCTCCATCTGTTTGTGTCATTGCTTCGTTACCCATCTGTGTTCACCTGTTCCATGTTAATCCTTGATTAGTCTGTATACCCTAGGCCAGTGTTTCTTAACTGGTGGGTCGCAACCCAAAAGTGGGTCGCGGAGGGGTCCTGGGTGGGTCGCGGAGCTGTGGTGTAAAAAAAAAAATGCTAATTCATTGATTCACTAAAAAAAAGTGCAACTTTTTTCTGCGACGATTTGCAACTCTTATTTTGATAGACGATTCCAGCTCCGTGTCATCTGTTGCCATAGACGCAGAATGTTTATGCGACATAACGTGCGTGCTAGTCATTTGAGTGGTGAACAACATGTTGAAACGACGGTACGACCCCGAATATTTGAAATATGGATTTAGTTGTGTTGAGGACAAAATGGTACAGAAACCCATCTGTGTGGTATGTGGTGAGACAGCTGCACATGAGAGCATGAAGCCGTCGTTTTGCCTATGTTTATTGATCAGACATACAGCATATAATGGCCATGCAGATGCAAACACAGGTATTATTATAACAATAATAATAGTTATTATTACATATGTTTATATTTTGAGAATTACATTAAATTGACTTGAACGCTAAAAAAAATTGGGTCGCGACCTAATGACCATGGAAAATTGTGGGTCCCAAGACTGTTCCAGTTAAGAACCACTGCCCTAGGCCATCCTTAAAAAAAAAAAAATCCATTTCCTGTCCACCGGGTGAGCAAAAAAATTCAGTCAGGAGGGAGGGATTTTATTTTATTTTTTAAATGGACGGATAAGAAATCGCAATGCTGTGTTTGCTTTTTCTTTCAGTACTTTTTTTATTACAAAAGCAGACACATTTAATAAAATGACAGTTTAATCAACTGAAACTTGTACAAAAACTAAGTTAGCATTTTAAATGCTGACTGCAACATTTGCAAAACTTTTACAAAAGGTACTTAAAATGTCCGACACACGGACTTTTTGTAGTTCTAAATCGGCCGTTAGGCCTAGTTCGGATGAAATTACACTATTAAAATGATCACTGAATGATTTGTTTTTCTGAATCTTTATTTTGTTGTTCGCTAGAATACCATTTTGCGATTTCACACTTAAGCAAATGTTTGAAAACTCCGGATCTCCTTCCTTCATGGTGGCTGCCATTTTTTTGTGCCGCACGGCGCATGCGCAGAGCTGATTCAGTTCAGAGTGCGCGTGCACTCGGCGGAGGCAGTAGTGTGTCGGAGGTGACAGAAGCAGAGATGACGCTTATTTTGTCTCCGGTAAACCAGTCTTCTCTCGTTCAATTACGTGCTGGCATCAAAAGACACCGTTGGTTGTAAATGAAACCAAACGGAGTGGTTGGAGTGTGTTTTCATACACAAATGGAGAAATGTTCGCCGAGTGTGTAATTGTGTAGCCACCACTGCAGACCGTTCTCGTTGTTAATTCATAGCATGCTCAGTTGCGTGAATGTGTCATGCACGGAAAATAAGAGCTTTACAAGCCAGGAACGCCTCATGATGCAATACGCAAGAAAAGAAAAGATTTACTGCCATTTTACTTTGTATTCGAGTAAAGTGAATAAATAAATGGTCTGTGGAAAATACATTTAATCCTGGGAACTGCATGCACAGGAGTTTATTTTGTGTTTACTACCACTCCCCCCCCCGGCTACTTATTTGTCATGGCTGGCTAGTATGAGCCTTAGTGGAAAGTCCTGGGAATGCGTAAATGTCAAGTTCGATTTTAGATTTACGAACCCGAAAAAAATGTCGAAAAACTGGCGTTTAAAAAAAAAATTTCAACCGCACAAACGGCACTCGCCCGGCCGGTGGACCGGAAACAGAACATTTTTTAATAATGGCCCTACTATTTCTTTGTACCCTTAAGTACTCTTATCAGGCATTACTGTAACATACATCATCCATTATAAGTCAAAGTTTTGTTTTCGGAATAACAAATTTCCGTTTTGACCCTAGTTCTCATTTCATTTTCCTAGTTCCCTGATTTTCTGGTTTTGATCCTAGATTCCATTCTACATTTCCAATTATAGATCATCTAACTTTGCCTGCCTCGCCCCAACAACGCTTATATCAAGTTTACACACTTGCATCCTGCCTCACACCGCCGATAACAGGCCTCTGCTATTGAACATTTGTCCTCTTTCCTGGTCTTGTCTTGCCAAGGAGTTGAGGAAATGTATTCAAGACCCTATTCAAGACCCTAAGATAGCTATCTAGTCCTTTACTTCTCGCTAACCTTGTTATTGTTAAATCTGCACAATAAAAAGGAGTTGATGCACAACTTGGATGATGACAATTCTTATGTTTTATTTATTACCATTGTCATGCCTACTGACTGTTCTAAGGACAGACACAAACATGTAGGATTTCTTAATTTTATAAATTCATAGCATTTTGGAAATCGCCAACCTCTTATTACTGGGCACGAAGAAAAGCTGCCGGTTCTCAAGTTGTATGACGTACACTGGTCCATGCCCAAACTGATTGGAACATCTTCAAAAAAGCCGTAACTGCAGCAGGATGCCAGTGGAGATGCAGCTACTGCTGACTATTCATTATCCTTGCTTTGGTACTGTGTGGTCACAGCAGGAAGCTAAGTAAACACAGACACAGCTGCAGAGCCCTGCATGAAAAAACAGGCAAAAGGCTCAGCCACTCAGGCCCCGGAACCAGACGCATGCCTTGACAACACTGGAAACATCATGATGTGGCAGCAGGCATGATCCAGCTGCAAAGGCGGAAGTCTTTTTGGTCGTATCCATCAAAAGGAAAGCTACTGTAACCAAATGGCACAATATGGTCAAACCATTATTATTTCTTCTATCTGAATGGAAACATTTTTACATCTATAACCACCACTTTCCAGCATTTGAACCTTCAGTAGTGCACCATTCAGAACCTCAATTAACCTGGGCTATTTATTTATTAACCAATTTGCTTGAGACAAACCTGTATCTTTAACCAACATACTTTAATCAAACAGGATTGAACAAGTCAACGGCACCCATGGACAAGTTCCACTGTTACCCCAAGACTAAACTTAACCATCAAAGCAATAAACCTTGCTTCATGACCTTGATGCTCATCCTGAAGATCTTTTTAACACATTTACTGTTTCACTTTATAGGATATAGTTATGGAAGTGGAATGAATCATCACTGCACTATCCACCATCAACCAGAAAGGACGGGTTCCCTTTTTGAGTCTGGTTCCTCTTGAGGTTTCTTCCCCATGTTGTCTTATACCCTGTCCACACTAGGGATTTTGTACCGATACGAAACTTTCATACCGCAACACCTGTCCACACTAGCAACTATACCGGTACTGTAGCGGTATAACTGTATCGGTACGAAACCCACAAATGTATGGGTTTCGTACCGGTACAGTATCGGTACTGTAGCGCTTCGCTGTAGTGTGGACAGATGAAGCGGCTCTGTATCGATACAAATATAATGCGCAAGCGCGATGAACCATTCCTACGTCTTCCGGGTTATTCATACAATACGCACGTGCTTTCCAGCTGTAAATAAAAGGTCAAAATGGCTCAAAACGACCGTGGAACTACATGGAGCAAAGAAAGGTGGGGAAAAGGAGGGAGGAAGAAAGGAGGAAGAGGGGAAAAGGGAGAGAAAGGGAGGGGAAGAGAAGGGAAGAGGGAGAAAGTGAGGGGGGAAAAAGGGAGATTCGTTTTCTCTCAACTGCCTCACGCGTTTTATATGATATGATTCGACTGAATAAATGACCACCAGAAATACAGACTGTACGATGACAACAAAAAGCACACACACGTTGTTTCATCCGCCATATTCTCAGAAGGAAGTTACTCAGTAACCACGGAAACATTTCACGCACGCGCATTTCAACTCGTCTCGTCTCGTCTTCTTCCGCTTATCCAGGACCGGGTCGCGGAGGCAGCAGTCTAAGCATGGAAGCCCAAACTTCCCTTTCCCCAGACACCTCGGCCAGCTCCTCGGGAAGAACACCGAGGCGTTCCCAGGCCAGCCGAGAGACATAGTCCCTCCAGCGTGTCCTGGGTCTTCCCCGGGGCCTCCTCCCGGGGGGACATGCCTGGAACACCTCCCCAGGGAGGCGTCCAGGAGGCATCCGAAAAAGATGCCCGAGCCACCTCAGCTGGTTCCTCTCGATGTGGAGGAGCAGCGGCTCTACTCCGAGCTCCTCCCGAGTGACTGTGCTTCTCACCCTATCTCTAAGGGAGCGCCCAGCCACCCTGCGAAGGAAACTCATTTCAGCCGCTTGTATCCGCGATCTTGTTCTTTCTGTCATTACCCAAAGCTCATGACCATAGGTGAGAGTCGGAACGTAGATCAACCGGTAAATTGAGAGCTTCGCCTTTTGGCTCAGCTCCTTCTTCACCACGACGGACCGGTAGAGCGACCGCATCACTGCGGAGGCTGCACCGATCCGCCTGTCGATCTCACGCTCCATCCTTCCCTCACTCGTGAACAAGATCCCGAGATACTTAAACTCCTCCACTTGAGGCAGGACTTCTCCACCAACCTGGAGAGGGCAAGCCACCCTTTTCCGGTCGAGAACCATGGCCTCGGACTTGGAGGTGCTGATTCTCATCCCAGCCGCTTCACACTCGACTGCAAACCGCCCCAGTGCATGCTGAAGGTCCTGGTTTGAAGAGGCCAACAGGACAACATCATCCGCAAAAAGCAGAGATGAAATCCTGTGGTTCCCAAACAGGATTCCTTCCGGCCCCTGGCTGCGCCTAGAAATTCTGTCCATTTCACGGTAGCATTTCAACTACCGTGAAAGAAAACCGCAAACATTTCTCGCTAGTGTGGACAGATGCACTAAACCAGGGGTGGGCAATTATTTTTTCCATGGGGCCACATGAGAAACAGAAAATTTTGTGGAGGGCCGGACCAAAAGGCTGAACTAAATTCTGCATAATATTAATTGCATTTCTTTATATGAAGCAATAAATAACATTGTTTTTACAAACTGCTAAGAGTACGGAAAAAACGAGGTTGCCTTACAAAAAATATGTCATTTATTCAATCAAATTTCCCAAAACAATGGTTAACAAAATGTGAACGTTTGTACCATTTTTTTTTCAGTCACATTCACCCCAAAACACAATAAAGACATCACAATATTGTCTTTCTACTCCAAATATCAAGCAAGATACATCATATTATAATAATGATGCCCACATCTAATCACCTCATTTGGGGTTTTTCGCCGGAGATCGGCTCCGGCGCCTGCTGGTGACGTCACACTATGTGATTGGCTGGACCGTTTGAAGGATGACGTACAAGTTTGTGGTTGGTCTGGACAAATTACGGAAGTAGTTATCGCGGGATTAGGTTTCGTGGGATTTCATGTCATGTTATGTTCATGTCGCGCGCATTGCGTTTTTGTTGAACACAACTTCAAAATAAAAGCAATGCACATTCAGTCCATGCATGAGGTAAAATTAGAAAATACGTTCATTTTGTAATTTCTCATTAACCTTACGTGGGCCGGTCAGAATGAACCAAAGGGCCGGATGCGGCCCGGAAAATGCCCAGGTCTGCACTAAACTGTACCGGTATACTTTGTATCGATACAGTTATACCACTTTCGTACCGGTATAAGTGTGAACACAGCATTAGTGAGTTTTTCTTGCCACTGCTGCCTCTGGCCTGTTTATCAGGATGTCTAAATTTAAATCTATAGCCATATTTATGTAAAGCTACTTGTGTGATAATGCCCATTGTTAAAAGCACTATTTAAATTAAGGGGTGTTTCAGTGTCACAGGATACAGAAGTTTGTCTCACGAACATCAAAAAAATCAAGTTCAATTTTTTGGCACAGTTTTTGAACTAAATGAAGCCCTTGATGGAAATTTGTCATCTACTGAATGCTGTTGGTGGCAAGAATTTGTAGCTAGAATACAAACAGCACTGTGTTGTTACCTGGCTAATGGGGAGAGCATAATTCTTTTTCGGCGAGGACAATTTTTGACAGACATACATCACGTTTTTTTTTTGTTGGTAACCACTGTAGCTCATTTTAAAACGCTACGTGTATAACCTTATGTGTCAGTACCGTACTTACATGGACCTGGACTTTCAGAATCATAAGCTTCTTGCCTAAGAACTGGTTTTGTTTTTTTTGTTTTTTAACTTTAATAAGGACCACATTACAGGACAGGACATTTTTGACAGACAAATTACCTTATTAAATATTCCCTTGTTCTCCTATCAGTACCAATTTGTGGTCAACTTTGTTGGCAATAATTCAAGTATGAAACAAGGCTCCAACTAAACTATTCAGGGGCTGTAAAATAGCTTAATATTAAGATTGGCAACCTCTTCAAACGACCAAATAAAGGTTAAAACAAAAAAAAAGGGTCAAAAATGTGGTTACTTAATAGTATTTCAGGCTGACATGTGCATGTATTCAAACAAATGGCTAACTTGCAGGTGGGATGGTATTAGTTCTTCATGCAGAGCTAATCCTCACTTTGCACGTACTTATTATACTTCAGTATTACTTGATCTATTCCATATAATCCACTTTGGTAATCAGACTGTGAAACAGCCCTTAAATTAAATGGACTTGAATTCATGAAAGTACATATTTTGAACACTAGCTCTCTTTAAACAAAGCTCTTCCCTATATAAAACGATCATATGGTTATTTTCTACTGTTCAAACAACCAAAATAGACTGTTAATGTCACTAATGGCCCTTTTCCACTACCCTTTTTCAGCTCACTTCAGCCCGACACAGCTCGCGTTTCGACTACCTCAGAGCAGCACGACTCAGCTCGCTTCAGCCCTACTCAGCACCCAAAACTCGCACGGTTTTGGAGTGGGGCTGAAGCGAGCCAAACCGAGCTGAGTGGGGCTAGGGGCGTGAGCAGACACTCCCCTGTGCACTGATTGGTGAGGAGGAGTGTCCTCACATGCCCACACACGCCCCGCGAGCACGCTGGGATCTGTAAACACCGTAAACCCAGAAGAAGAAGAATTACGAATTACGAGAATTTCTGAAGCCTTATGCGCCTCGCCTCATCTATACGCTCTTGCCAGTATCTGTTGGCGTTGTCGGTGACAACAAGCCACAGCACCAAGACCAGCAACACTAACGACTCCATGTCCTCCATGTTTATTGTTTACTATCCGGGTCGTGAGACTACCGCTTAAAAGGTCACTGATGTCACTGTTTGCGCCGCCTAACGACATCACGTGACGTCCACCCACTTTCGCTAACTCCACCCAATGTGTCCACCCACTTCCAGCCAGCACGGTTCAGCGCGGTTGTAGTCGAAATGCAACTCCAACAGCCCCACTCAGCTCGACTCAGCCCAACTCAACACGGCACGGCTCAGCCCGACTCAGCCGCGTTGGTAGTGGAAAAGCGGCATAATTCAATGTTTTACTCCATTACTTCACAATAGCTCAAACACACCAGTCCAGACACTCCCACATCAGATTCAAATATTTATGTAGCAGAGGGCCATTTATTGATCATCTAAAATATTAATCTTAATTACTAATCATTTCTGTCATAACACATCCGCCTGCTTCCTACACTGTCCTGGAAAATAAATAAACAGTTTCAATCTTTAGTGTGCATCAACAGAAAAACATAGTGAATAGTTAATGAGGCTATCTTCTACTCAATACAGCTGATCAAATTCCCAACCCATGGTATAGTCTTCCAAGTGAGTGACTTGGTTATCCAACAATCTGTCAATTTCATGAAAGAGCTCTGAAGTGCAATTAAGGGCACACTGAAACTCATACAAAACAGGCTGAGATACAAGGTTGAGATCTAGGTCTCGCTGGTCATACAGGCTGAAGAAGCTCTGGATGTAAATCCACATGGCATGCAGCTGAATTCATAAGAGCTGCCACACTGGGTCGCAAAGTACACAATGCTATGTGGGTTTTATCCCCAACACGGGGCACTGTTGCTCGTGGCGGCTGAGATAATTCCCATAAATGGGTACATAAATCCTACAGGCATCACTCCCAGCAATGGGAGACATTGCAGTAAAGCGTGGGAGCTCACTGGGGCTGTGAACACAGATGAGAAGATAAGTTGGCTGGTTCGCATCTCATTGCCAGAATCTCATCTCATCTCATTATCTCTAGCCGCTTTATCCTTCTACAGGGTCGCAGGCAAGCTGGAGCCTATCCCAGCTGACTACGGGCGAAAGGCGGGGTACACCCTGGACAAGTCGCCAGGTCATCACAGGGCTGACACATAGACACAGACAACCATTCACACTCACACCTACGGTCAATTTAGAGTCACCAGTTAACCTAACCTGCATGTCTTTGGACTGTGGGGGAAACCGGAGCACCCGGAGGAAACCCACGCGGACACGGGGAGAACATGCAAACTCCGCACAGAAAGGCCCTCGCCGGCCCCGGGGCTCGAACCCAGGACCTTCTTGCTGTGAGGCGACAGCACTAACCGCTACACCACCGTGCCGCCCTTGCCAGAATCTAATGTATAAAAAAAATAAATAAATAAATAAATAAACAGCCACACCCACACACTGAATCAATTGCTGCTAATACTTGGATAGATCTTTGGTGCACAGAGCCAAAAGGAACTAGATCATGACCCCCTTCAGTCCAAAATGTGAAGCAGACATTTTGAGGCCACCTTTCAGGCACCCTTTTCTGTCATTACTAAGTAACTCAAGCCATTTGAATCCATTCAGGTAAATTAATCGGTCAGCCCAACACTAGTAACATATGGACTGAAAATAAAAATAATAAAATTGAGAAATTTCCAACTTGGACTCCTTGCACCAAACAATACTGACTCGTTCACCTCGGTGACTCAAAAGACAGCACCTTTTGTAATCAAAACACACTTAGTCCATCAACAGGACTAATTCCTGCAAAATTACGTTTTAGAAAACACACGGATGGAATTACGCAGGACACAGCATAGGCCTCAAATCCTAAAGCAGGATTATGCCAGATTATGATATGGTCACTCTTCTCATACCGAAAATCCTGTAGCATCTCAACATTGTATCTGAAAAGTTCATAATCCAGGGTTCTCCAGAAAATCTGAAGTAGCCAGCTTAAAAAAAGATTATATATATATATATATATATGAAAGAAGAAGTAGACAGCTGTGGAATTTGCAGCGCCAAAGACGTGCTAATGCTAGGGGGGTCTGGGGATATGCCCCCCCCCCCCAGACAATTTTGAAATTTACATCCCTTCTGGTGCATTCACAGCTAATAAATTACTAACAATTTCCCTGTAAAATACTTGCAAAATATGTCTGAAATTTCCCTCCAGATGCGTGTGTGCTTGGTTTTCTCAGTTACTCTCTGTAGTACGCTGTCTGGCTCTGTAACATAACTACAGGGTGTAATATGACTTCGTGGTCACGTGGTCTGGCTCAACCAATCAGAGCACTAGAATCGATCAACAAATATGGCGTTGATTCTGGTCATGCTAGACTCAAATCGAAGACAATTTCGTGGTGGAATAATTGGATTTGCAGCAAATTATGGACAGTGGAGACAATATCTCATCTCATCTCATTATCTCTAGCCGCTTTATCCTGTTCTACAGGGTCGCAGGCAAGCTGGAGCCTATCCCAGCTGACTACGGGCGAAAGGCGGGGTACACCCTGGACAAGTCGCCAGGTCATCACAGGGCTGACACATAGACACAGACAACCATTCACACTCACATTCACACCTACGGTCAATTTAGAGTCACCAGTTAACCTAACCTGCATGTCTTTGGACTGTGGGGGAAACCGGAGCACCCGGAGGAAACCCACGCGGACACGGGGAGAACATGCAAACTCCGCACAAAAAGGCCCTCGCCAACCACGGGGCTTGAACCCGGACCTTCTTGCTGTGAGGCGACAGCGCTAACCACTACACCACCGTGCCGCCTGGAGACCATATAAAAATCGCTTAAACATTGAAAGGCAAGTTGTTGTTTTTTCGTGGGATCGAGTAGCCGGCGCAGACCGTCTGTGTCGGCGGAGAAAACCGCCAGTCACCGGCGCTCATGGACATCTCTGATAATCACTTCAAATTTCATTAACAAACAGATGCATTCACTGGATCAGAATTCCTGGTTGGATTCTTTTCAAGATATTTTTAATCCATCTTTCTTATTTCTTCATTCTCCATCTATTTATGAGGCACCTGAAATCTCTGTGGTTGTGATCATAAACCTGAAAGCTGCTATGAAAACTGGTACCTAATGGGCCTTTTCCACTACCCTTTTTCAGTTCACTTCAGCCCAACACAGCTCGCGTTTCGACTAGCCTGGGCCCACCCATCCTAAGCGTGACGCAACACGAAGGCCTGTTCCGAGCTTAGTCTGGCCAGGCAGGCTATCTACAGCATTTCCAAGCTCCTGAAAAATCGGGAACCAATCAACTTTGAGCATCTCCAACGGCCCTGGGTAGAGGCGTGTTCAAGGCAGTGACGTAGTATAACTGCGACCGGAAGCCATAGATTGTTTACAGAATCTATGCCGGAAGCGCTTCATTCACATCACGAACATGGAGCAGCGGCAAGCCTTTAACACAGCGGTAGATGCTGTATTGAAAGCATTCAACGGGAAGTTCTCATTGAAAACGGAGCAAAGAGCAGCCCTGGAGGTATTTATTGAAAGGAAGGATGTTTTCGCCTTGCTCCCGACCGGCTTCGGTAAGAGTTTAATCTACCAGTTAGCCCCGTCGTGTCGCATACGTCAGAGGAAAGAGTGATGTGATTGGTTTAAGCTTCGTCACAGCCTTTTCTGGCTTCGACCAGTAGCAAACTGAGGCATTTCAGGGAGGCGGGTCAACCACGGGCTCTGGGAAACGGTTTGGCTTAATAGCTTGGCCAGACCAAATGCTCGGAGAGCTTTGAAGTCGCGTTAGCCAGGCTACGTTTCGACTACCTCAGAGCAGCACGACTGAGCTCACTTCAGCCCTACTCAGCACCCAAAACTCGCACGGTTTTGGAGTGAGGCTGAAGTGAGCCCAACCGACCCGAATGGGGCTAGGGGCGTGAGGAGACACTCCCCTGTGCACTGATTGGTGAGGAGGAGTGTCCTCACATGCCCACACACGCCCCGCGAGCACGCTGGGATCTTTAACCACCATCTTTAAACACCGTAAACCCGGAAGAAGAAGAATTACGACAAAGATGATGATGATCAGAAAACTAGCACCAAGACCAGCAACACTAACGACTCCATGTCCTCCATGTTTATTGTTTACTATCCGGGTCGTGAGACTACCGCTTAAAAGGTCACTGATGTCACTGTTTGCGCTGCCTAACGACATCACGTGACGTCCACCCACTTTCGCTAACTCCACCCAATGTGTCCACCCACTTCCAGCCAGCACGGTTCAGCGCGGTTGTAGTCGAAATGCAACCCCAACAGCCCCGCTCAGCTCGACTCAGCCCAACTCAGCACCGCACGGCTCAGCCCAACTCAGCCGCGTTGGTAGTGGAAAAGCCCCATATTTGGCAAGGAAACTACCTCGGAAGGAAAACTGATTATCCACTTATTTCACCCAAGCGTAGTTACACACGTAACATGTGTAATGATGTATTTTACAGATTTAAATCTGGCCCAATTTCCCATAGACTTTCAATACGAGGGAATTTCCAGTCAGTGGTTTTCTGTTCCTTCCTCAGGATAGGGAAATGAGTCAAAATTCTTGTCTGGGGAAATTATACATACACTGCTGATGCGCTAGAGAAGAGTTAAAAAAAAGCTGGAGTATTCTTGTAAATCATGCTTATGAGCCATGCTCTAAACTGCACAAAAAGTCTAAAGCTTGTGTGTCAAGCATTGCTGATAAATGCATCTGCTTACATAAACGTAAAACTCGAGCAAACATTTATCAGCAGGTTTTGTCTTTCACAGTAGTAGGTGAAGGCGTAAACACGATAACGTTAACACTACAGCTTCATAAAAGGCTCAGGAAAGACACATGACCCAATTTCCATACATAGCTTAAGCCAAGAAGAGGTAAGCGATACCTGTGCGCGCGCACGCACCCCTGTGAACACTACCAAAACCCAATAGTCCAATGGGACTCATTTTAAAGATTTGCATTTGTAAAGCAATACGTTCACAGACGCCTCCTTCCACATAAACCCTCATGACTTTCTTTGTAATTTCTAATCATGCGGATAAAAGTGATCAGTCAGTATCAACTTAAACTGACGTCTTTTAAAAAGACAACAGCATGTCTTCAATCACATCTTCATGTACTTGAATGGATTGTGAACAACTGTAATAAATTACAGCAAGTCACTACACTTTTATATACAGGGCTTCTGGGGTAAAAGATAAATGCAGAAAGTTGCCATTTGTTGAAGCTTTGTGGCTTTTATATTAAATTCACACCGAGATTTGGAAAGATCTACGTAAAACATGATGACAATTTTCCCCCCAAGATTTTCCATAATCATAGGCTGCTGACTGGAAGTCCAACATTAGCCAAAACACTGTGACTCCACAACACAAACATATGAGAAAACCCAATACAGTAATCATCTTTCAAGCTTTCAAGTCACACTGATTATCAGCAGTGCTGGATGATTAGGAGCCCGGTTTGAAGATGTGCCCTGTGAAAAGCCTTCACATGTTTTTGAAAAAGATCCCTGATCATGGTTTTTAAATACAGAAGCTACTGTCATATCTGTCAGTCAGTATGACTAATTCAAATTACTGGTTATGCAAAACAAGAAAAAGGATAATATACAGGAAAATGTAGTCAAACTACTGGGCGGCATGGTGGTTAGCACTGTCGCCTCACAGCAAGAAGGTTCTGGGCTCAAGCCCAGTGGCCAACAGGGGCCTTTCTGTTGCCCCTTTTCCACCAAAGCAGTTCCAGGGCTGGTTCGGGGCCAGTGCTTAGTTTGGAACCGGGTTTTCTGTTTCCACTGACAAAGAACTGGCTCTGGGGCCAGAAAAACTGGTTCCAGGCTAGCACCAACTCTCTGCTGGGCCAGAGGAAAGAACCACTTACGTCAGCGGGGGGCGGAGTTGTTAAGACCAACAACAATAACAAGACCGCGAAAGATCGCCATTTTTAAGTGACAAGAAGCAGCAGCTGTACAAACGCGAAGTCATCCATTATTTATTATTGTTGTTGCTGCTGCTTCTTCCGTGTTGTTTTTGCTTCGATATTTGCGCCAAGGTTTATGCAAACGTAGCGACGTAACTGACGTATACAACAACGTAACTGACGTATACAGCGACGTAACTGACGTGGCTTCCCTTAGCACCGCGAGCTATGGAAAAGCAAACTGGTTCTCAGCTGGCTCGCAAGTTGAACGAGTTGTGAACCAGCACCGGCACTGGCCCCGAACCAGCCCTGGAACTGATTTGGTGGAAAAGGGGTATGTGTGGAGTTTGCATGTTCTCCCCATGTCTGGGTGCTCCAGTTTCCCCCACAGTCCAAAGACATGCAGTTAGGTTAACTGACTACTCTAAATTGCCCATAGGTGTGAACGTGTACGTGGGAGAGCACAGAAAGGAACTGGCCACTCTACTACTGCAATTCTGGTCAAGTCGACCAAACATGGTTCACCTCAAGCCTGGATCGGTCAAACTACTAGGAAAAAGTTATTCTGATTTTGCATTTTCTCTCCGAACACTGTCCAGGTTCAAAAATCATGCAACTCTCAGTTGTCTGTAGGGACAGACGTCAGCTATTCAACATTCTCTAAATATTTGAACAGCAAACAATGCACCCTATGATACAATAAGAACGCTGAAGGCTAAGGATAGTAAAGGCTTATCATGTGTTCAGAGAGAGAGAGAGAGAGAGTTGGGTAGAGACTACCTGTGTGTGCTAATAATCGTCAATCACATCAGCTCAGTTACAATCAAGCTACGCAGTTAATCTTATTACTGTTAGCTGTGAAATAGTAACCAAAAGGTATATACACAATACTAATATTGACTTCCTATCAATGCAAAGAAAGATAATTATGCTAAGATGCAGTAAACTGATGAAGGAAGGAGAAACTACACAGTTGAGAAGCCTGAACTTCTCTGAGTGCCATTACATGCAAGTAACCCTTACTGAAAGGTCACATGGGATTAATCACCCAGTGAAACTGAAATGTGGGTTTCGAACACGCCACATGTTGGGTTTTTTGTTTCCATACGTGGTTTTATTTTCTCACAGATCATAGGGTTCTTTCATTTTTCAACTTTAGTTCACATGAATATTTTTAAGTGATCACATTTTTCACAAGACAGACAGACAGACAGACAGACATTCACACCTACTGGATCTACTTGAGTATTTGAGTGCATGTGCAATTTCAGGGACTTGTTTGGGGGAATAATTTTTGCATGTTTCCCCCCTACCCTGCTAAAATCTTCTATAGGAATCCTATAGAAAACTTAATGGAAACCCTATAGAATTTTAGTTCATGTAGAACCCAAGTTCTATAGGAAAACAGTTCTCTAGGCACATTCTATTAAAAAAAATTCCTATAGACCAGTTCTATAGACCCAGCATTCCGCAGCTACAGGTTCTTTTGGCATTCTTCCACGCAAACTGCACTGTTGATCAGTCTCTAAAATTTGTCACCTCGATATACACATATTTGTAAATACTTTCAGTATATTTTGGAGTGAAAATGATTAAATATTTTAAGATAGCTCATTGTGCATCCTGCTAATGGATTTATACTCATTAAGATAGACGCAGTGGTGGGGGCGTCATGGCTCAGGTGGCTAAGGTGCCATACCATAAATCCAGGGACCCGGGTTCGATTCCGACCCGAGGTCATTTCCCGATCCCTCCCCGTCTCTCTCTCCCACTCATTTCCTGTCCTGTCTCTACACTGTCCTATCCAATAAAGGTGAAAAAAGCCCCCAAAAAAATCTTAAAAAAAAAAAAAGATAGACGCAGTGGTTTATTTCCACTAAAACGCAGTTACTGCAGGTGGTGCGAAGTTTCAACTAGTATGGAATGTATACATTTAATAAACGACCATATTTTCCCAAAGAAAAATAAACCTACAACTGTAATTTAAGTCGTGTTTTTGTTGTTTTGCTTATTTCGATTTAATATTTCATGATTTGTACATCTCACATGTAATTAAGCTCCTATTTGTTAATAAATCCATACTGTATTTAAAAATTATTCCTACTTCTTCCTCCAAATAATCCTGGTGATCAGGTGAGTTAAGTTCAAACCAGTTGGCTCAGGCACTGACATGGTCATGACATTTAGCCATACTTACAACCTAAAAAGTTCAAAAAGACTAATTGTATTGCATGCCAGCAAGCAAGCTGTATACAGTTGGTTTGGGGTCCTCTGGGCCAGTTCCTTTAGTATGGTTTACCCAACAGTGGTGCCACCACCACCATCATATAAAAGAAATATTCTTGATTAAACACAAAAACACCAAGCTGATAAATGATGTTCAAATACAAGATTTCCAACAGAACTTGAGTTTTAATAGAAATTTTCGGTCCTAAAGAACACACTTGGCGAGTTCTATAGAACGCCAAGAAAAGCCTATAGAAACTTCTTGTTCAGTCTCTTATAAAACCATGTTGAAATCCTTGAGAACACCAGAGTTCTTTTGAGAGCTCCATTGAATCCTATAGAACATCATTTATTGGCTTGGTATTTTTGTGTTTACTCAAGAATATTTCTTTTATATGATGGTGGTAGGGCAGCACTGTGGTGTAGTGGTTAGCGCTGTCGCCTCACAGCAAGAAGGTCCAGGTTCGAGCCCCGTGGCCGGCGAGGGCCTTTCTGTGTGGAGTTTCCATGTTCTCCCCGTGTGGGTTTCCTCCGGGTGCTCCGGGTTCCCCCACAGTCCAAAGACATGCAGGTTAGGTTAACTGGTGACTCTAAATTGACCGTAGGTGTGAATGTGAGTGTGAATGGTTGTCTGTGTCTATGTGTCAGCCCTGTGATGACCTGGCGACTTGTCCCGGGTGTACCCCGCCTTTCGCCTGTAGTCAGCTGGGATAGGCTCCAGCTTGCCTGCGACCCTGTAGAACAGGATAAAGCGGCTAGAGATAATGAGATGAGATGATGGTGGTGGGGCAGCACTGTGGTGTAGTGGTTAGTACTGTCGCCTCACAGCAAGAAGGTCCGGGTTCGAGCCCAGCGGCTAGCGAGGGCCTTTCTGTGTGGAATCTGCATGTTCTCTCCGTGTCTGCGTGGGTTTCCTCCAGGTGCTCCGGTTTCCCCGACAGTCCAAAGACATGCAGATTAGGCTAATCGGTGGCTCTAAATTGACCGAATGAGAGTGTGAATGGTTGTTTGTCAGCCCTGTGATGACCTGGTGACTTGTCCAGGGTGTACCCCGCCTCTCACCCATAGTCAGCTGGGATAGGCTCCAGCTTGCCTGCGACCCTGTAGAACAGGATAAGCAGCTACAGATAATGGATGGATGGATGGATTTTCCAAGTATTAGAATACATTCAGGGTGGCACGGTGGTGTAGTGGTTAGCCCTGTCGCCTCACAGCAAGAAGGTCCAGTGTCCGCATGGGTTTCCCCCCACAGTCCAAAGACATGCAGGTTAGGCTAATTGGTGGCTCTAAATTGACCGAATGAGAGTGTGAATGGTTGTTTGTCTCTATGTGTCAGCCCTGTGATGACCTGGCGACTTGTCCAGGGTGTACCCCGCCTCTCGCCCATGGTCAGCTGGGATAGGCTCCAGCTTGCCTGCGACCCTGTAGGACAGGATAAAGCGGCTACAGATAATGGATGGATGGATGGATGTGGTGGCACCACTGTTGGGTAAACCATACTAAAGGAACTGGAGAGAGCCCAATATGGTTTGTCTTTTTGAACTTTAGGTTGCAAGTATATGTCATCACAATCGCATGTGGGTAAAAAAAAAAAGTCTATAACATGAAAAAAAAAGTCCGCCATATAGGGTAAAGTCAATTAAATTGTAACACTTTGTTACATACACTACCGTTCAAAAGTTTGGGGTCACTTTGAAATGTCCTTATTTTTGAAAGAAAAGCACTGTCCTTTTCAATGAAGATCACTTTAAACTAATCAGAAATCCACTCTATACATTGCTAATGTGGTAAATGACTATTCTAGCTGCAAATGTCTGGTTTTTGGTGCAACATCTCCATAGGTGTATAGAGGCCCATTTCCAGCAACTCTCACTCCAGTGTTCTAATGGTACAATGTGTTTGCTCATTGCCTCAGAAGGCTAATGGATGATTAGAAAACCCTTGTACAATCATGTTAGCACAGCTGAAAACAGTTGAGCTCTTTAGAGAAGCTATAAAACTGACCTTCCTTTGAGCAGATTGAGTTTCTGGAGCATCACATTTGTGGGGTCGATTAAATGCTCAAAATGGCCAGAAAAATGTCTTGACTATATTTTCTATTCGTTTTACAACTTATGGTGGGAAATAAAAGTGTGACTTTAAATGGAAAACACAAAATTGTCCGGGTGACCCCAAACTTTTGAACGGTAGTGTAGATTTGTTTGTGCCAGATAATGAGGTCATTAAGTACACAGAGTTGTCTCGTGCAGGTTTTGCTGTTCGGCGCGCGCCTCACCTGATGACGCTTTTTGCGCGAGCCGCTGTTGGACCTGCTGCTGCACGCGCTTCTCCTTGGTCTGCCGGTCCACGGTGAGCTCGCGGTCATCCGGTACAGCGTATGTGCTCACAGCTGTGTGCGGCTGCAGAGCCGAGAAAAACAGACCCTCAGTGCTGCTCATCCTGAAACTCATGCACAGTCCAATCAGTGTGTTCTTTAAAAAAAAAGAAAGAAAGAAAGAAAGAAAGAAAAAAGAGCTCTTTAGCTAAAACTAAACTATCCGTGCAAAAAAAAAAAAGGCTTAACGTTCTTAAAGAAAGTCCAGAGAGGGATTCTGGGCTGTATGGGGAACTCAGGTCGTCCACTTGTCGCTGTTCAACAGCGTCGGATCCGTTTTCTCTTACCCAGGTTGCCAGATTGACTGCTTTTACCCTATTGATCACGCGGTAAACCCCACCCCAAGCTACTCCAGACCATCCCAAAGAACAACACAATGCTCTCTACGACACACCACGTGTCTAGTTCGCCAGCACAATCTCCATCCATCCATCCATTATCTCTAGAATCCCAGCTGACTATGGGCCAGAGTTGGGGTACACCCAGGACAAGTTGCCAGGTCATCGCAGGACTGACACACAACACACTCATTCACACCTACTGTCTGGGAAACCCACGCAGACACTGGAAGAACATGCAAACTCTACACAGAAAGGCCCTCGTCGGGTTTGGCTCAAACAGTGCTAACCACGACACCACCGTGCCACCATGAATGTATTCTAACACTTGGAAAATTCATCCATCCATCTATCCGTTATCTGTAGCCACTTGTCCTGTTCTACAGGGTCGCAGGCAGGCTGGATCCTATCCCAGCTGACTATGGGTGAGAGGCAGGGTACACTCTGGACAAGTCGCCAGGTCATCGCAGGGCTGACACAGAGACAAACAACCATTCACACTCTCATCTCATCTCATCTCATCTCATCATCTCTAGCCGCTTTATCCTGTTCTACAGGGTCGCAGGCAAGCTGGAGCCTATCCCAGCTGACTACGGGTGAGAGGCGGGGTACACCCTGGACAAGTCGGCAGGTCATCAAGACGAGCAACCATTCACACTCACATTCACACTGGATCAGTTTAGAGCCATCAATGAGTCTAACCTGCATGTCTTTGAACAGTGGAGGAAGCTAGAGGAAACCCACGCAGACACGGGGAGAACATGCAAACTCCACACAGAAAGGCCCTCATCGGGTTCGGCTCAAACCCAGGACCTTCTTGCTGTGAGGCGACAGTGCTAACCACTACACCACCGTGCCACCATGAATGTATTCTAATACTTGGAAAATTCATCCATCCATCTATCCGTTATCTGTAGCCGCTTATCCTGTTCTACAGGGTCGCAGGCAGGCTGGATCCTATCCCAGCTGACTATGGGTGAGAGGCGGGATACTCCCTGGACAAGTCGCCAGGTCATCGCAGGGCTGACACAGAGACAAACAACCATTCACACTCTCATTCGGTCAGTTTAGAGCCACCAATTAGCCTAACCTGCATGTCTTTGGACTGTCGGGGAAACCGGAGCACCCGGAGGAAACCTACGCAGACATGGGGAGAACATGCAAACTCCACACAGAAAGGCCCTCATCGGGTTCGGCTCAAACCCAGGACCTTCTTGCTGTGAGGCGACAGTGCTAACCACTACACCACCGTGCCACCATGAATGTATTCTAATACTTGGAAAATTCATCCCTCCATCTATCCATTATCTGTAGCCGCTTTATCCTGTTCTACAGGGTCGCAGGCAAGCTGGAGCCTATCCCAGCTGACTACGGGTGAGAGGCGGGGTACACCCTGGACAAGTCGGCAGGTCATCAAGACGAGCAACCATTCACACTCACATTCACACTGGATCAGTTTAAAGCCATCAATTAGTCTAACCTGCATGTCTTTGAATTGCGGAGGAAGCTAGAGGAAACCCACACAGACACGGGGAGAACATGCAAACTCCACACAGAAAGGCCCTCGTTGGGTTCGGCTCAAACCCAGGACCTTCTTGCTGTGAGGCGACAGTGCTAACCACTACACCACCGTGCCACCATGAATGTATTCTAATACTTGGAAAATTCATCCATCCATCTATCCGTTATCTGTAGCTGCTTTATCCTGTTCTACAGGGTCACAGGCAGGCTGGAGCCTATCCCAGCTGACTATGGGTGAGAGGTGGGGTACACCTTGGACAAGTCACCAGGTCATCATAGGGCTGACACAGAGACAAACAACCATTCACACTCTCATTCGGTCAATTTAGAGCCACCAATTAGCCTAACCTGCATGTCTTTGGACTGTCGGGGAAACCGGAGCACCGGGAGGAAACCCACGCGGACACGGGGAGAACATGCAAACTCCACACAGAAAGGCCCTCGTCGGGTTCGGCTCAAACCCAGGATCTTCTTGCTGTGAGGCGACAGCGCTAACCACTACACCACCGTGCCACCATGAATGTATTCTAATACTTGGAAAATTCATCCATCCATCTATCCGTTATCTGTAGCCGCTTATCCTGTTCTACAGGGTCGCAGGCAGGCTGGAGCCTATCCCAGCTGACTATGGGTGAGAGGCCGGGTACACCCTGGACAAGTCAAGTCATCGCAGGGCTGACACAGAGAGACTAACAACCATTCACACTCTCATTCGGTCAATTTAGAGCTACCAATTAGCCTAACCTGCATGTCTTTGGACTAAAGGGAAACCAGAGCACCCAGCGGAAACCCACAGAGACATGGCGAGAAAATGCAAACTCCACACATAAAGGCCCTCATCGGCCGCTGGGCTCAAACCCAGGACCTTCTTGCTGTGAGGTGACAGTGCTAACCACTACGCCTCCCCAGCACAATCTAACAAACCTTTATTCAAACATATAAGTAAAAATGAAATATCTGGCAACCCGGTACGATCTAACCCCCCAGCAGCAATCCACCGGGACAGGAGGGTGGGTGTTTAATGGATGGATGGGCATGGAATTAAAGTGCGACTCTTCCTCTACAGTCTCAGTTCAACTTCACAGTTATAATTATGCAGGAACAACAATAACAGTGTATCAGTAGACTATAAGATAAACTGTAATTGTAAAGTTGCCACTTACAAAATCCACTGCATTTAGTTTAATTAATATACAACGGTTCAGGTTAATCTTTAAAAATTCCATGTCAAACTTTTTGCCTTAGGTAGACTATCTTTCAGATTTTTCAAGTGTAGGTCATAAATTTTTTTTCCCCTGACAGTCAATTATTTTTGTTTGGTGGACCGAAAGCTACTGAATTTGAATCATAGACTTCCAATTTTATTATTATTATTATTTTATTTTTTAAATAGAATAATTAATGAATTTAGGGCCATGTGGCCCTAAATTCTCCTCTATTTTTTCCTGCTTCACCATGACCCAATTCAAGATACTACGTCATGCATCACGTGGTGAACTTTCCCCGTTCATGCAAGGCATTGTGGGATACAAATTTGGAACAGGAGAGAAAAACGGGGCGGCACGGTGGTGTAGTGGTTAGCGCTGTTGCCTCACAGCAAGAAGGTCCGGGTTCAAGCCCCGTGGCCAGCGAGGGCCTTTCTGTGCGGAGTTTGCATGTTCTCCCCGTGTCCGCGTGGGTTTCCTCCGGGTGCTCCGGTTTCCCCCACAGTCCAAAGACATGCAGGTTAGGTTAACTGGTGACTCTAAATTGACCGTAGGTGTGAATGTGAGTGTGAATGGTTGTCTGTGTCTATGTGTCAGCCCTGTGATGACCTGGCGACTTGTCCAGGGTGTACCCCGCCTTTCGCCCGTAGTCAGCTGGGATAGACTCCAGCTTGCCTGCGACCCTGTAGAACAGGATAAAGCGGCTAGAGATAATGAGATGAGAGAAAAATGTAGGATGTGAGTGTGCGAATGAAACGTGAAAGACTGACTACGGTAACGGAAAGTGAGAAGAAAAGATGTTATTTTGCGAAGGAAAGGAAACGCAGGACCAAACTAATAAATATCGGCGGTCAGCGAGCACCTCGGTGTGATCAGCTGTTCGTTTAGCGACAGAATGACGGAACTGTCAGTGCACGTTCACAGGTAAACCTGTAGATGGCAGTAATGCAACACTGTGGATGCCAGCTCCTGTAAAACCCAAAAGAGAAAGAAGCAAGTAAACCTGCGCATGCACACATGAACAACTTCTGTCTGCTTGACTGCGTGAAGCGAGCGATTTCATGCACATTATTTGCTAGGGAATGCCCTTAAATTAAATAACTTCCCAGCCACAGAATGGCCTGATACTCATCTCATCATCTCTAGCCACTTTATCCTTCTACAGGGTCGCAGGAGCCTATCCCAGCTGACTACGGGCGAAAGGCGGGGTACACCCTGGACAAGTCGCCAGGTCATCACAGGGCTGACACATAGACAACCATTCACACTCACATTCACACCTACGGTCAATTTAGAGCCACCAGTTAACCTAACCTGCATGTCTTTGGACTGTGGGGGAAACCGGAGCACCCGGAGGAAACCCACGCGGACAACATACAAACTCCACACAGAAAGGCCCTCGCCAGCCCCGGGGCTCGAACCCAGGACCTTCTTGCTGTGAGGCGACAGCGCTAACCACTACACCACCGTGCCGCCCTGGCCTGATACTTTGTTTTTTGAGATATTGTAGAAATAAACAACATACAATGACCAAATTTCAGAGGGAACTAAATTTCACCGATTTTATGAGATCGAAAGGCCATGTAGCTTTAAAGAGTTTTCCAAATACAATCCCGTTAGTATGCAAAGAACCAGTAACTATCCATAAATATCCCTTTTTATTTTTTGAAATATATTTCCATCTTTACTTTCCCCCCCAATTTTACATTAGTTTCTGATCTTTTTCACATTGACGGTAAGGAAACCACCTTAAAAACAAAGAAAAGGGAAACTCAACAGAGTTGAAATATAGGGCAGTGGTGGCTCAGTAGTTAAGGCTATATGTTACTGATCCTTGCCGGGCCCTTGAGCAAGGCCCTCAACTCTTGCTGCTCCGGGAGCACTGTGTCATGTACCCCCTTGTTGTACATCGTTCTAGATGTGAGTGTCTACTAAATGCCTGTAACGTAAAACGAGTAAAGAAGTTCTTTAATAGTTTGCTGGATAGTTAGTTTCTATTTCGAACTTTACAGAAGACCTCCTATGAACAAGGTTTCCACTAGAACTCTGCTAAGAACCTTTAACTATCCAAGAGCCTTATTTTTTCTTAGTTATTTGGTTATTTCTTCTCCAGTTTATCTGTTTAGTTTCTCTTTTCTTTGTTTCTAAGGTGACTCCTTTATCAACAGTGTGAAAAAGGAGGAACTCAACCATACCCACTCAAAAACAGATGACATCATCCCTCCCTTCTCCTCATTATAAATCTCAAAAGATGATGGGTGTGTGGGAGAGCAATAGTAAGTGAAACGAAACCAGGCAGAAACCCATCTTAATGTGGAGTTGAGGAAACCAGGGGGTGGGGTGAAGGTTGCAAAAATCAGGATTTTGAAGGATACATTTCTGTAAAATGGTGTGAAAGCAGTTTGACTGAGCTAATGTGAAGCTTTTCTGGAATACTTACACATTTGTATACTTCTTCTAGCCTTAAATTAAGTCAGATTTGTTTGAATCTGTCCCCCCTGCAATTCTCTCTATTTGAAAGGAGAACTAAGAAGTCTTTGTTCCTTAAATAAAAAAGGTTGCTCAGTAAAGCCCTGTACTTGACTGCTCAGTCAGATACGCCCAGCCCATAAATGTGACAAGCCACCATGCTGGTCAGCATCCACTGTTCCTTACAAAAGGCTCTCCGTGATTCACAGTCCTGAGAAACTTTTTTTTTTTTTTAAGGTTTCCTCCTCTTCAGAGTTCACTTCAGGGTAATGTGTATAGTTTAGAGAAACTAAAACTTCATGACAACATTTTTAAAACCCAACATCTCTTCTGGAATTTAAAACAAGTAGGAGTGCACACTAAACAACTGACAAACCAATTATATATCCTGATCATGAATAGAAGGGGTGAAGAAATTAAAGAAAGATTCCAGCTTTTTTAAAACTTATCCTCCCCATTTATAAAATTTATGCATCATTACCACAGACAATTTCAACATATTTCCCAGAATTGACAAAAGAAGGGGGTGGCATGGTGAGCACTGTTGCCTCACAGCAAGAAGGTCCTGGGTTCGAGCCCAGCAGCCAACGAGGGCTTTTCTGTGCGGAGTTTGCATGTTCTCCCTATGTCCGCGTGGGTTTCCCCCAAAGGCATGCAGGTTAGGCTAATTGGTGGCTCTAAATTGACCGAATGAGAGTGTGAATGGTTGTCTGTGTCTATGTGTCAGCCCTGCGATGACCTGGCGACTTGTCCAGGGTGTACCCCGCCTTTCGCCCGTAGTCAGCTGGGATAGACTCCAGCTTGCCTGCGACCCTGTAGGACAGGATAAGAGACTACAGATGATGGATGGATGGACGAACAAAAGAAGGAAAAGCTGTTGTGATTGTTGACTCAACATCAGGACTCTTATTATAGCCAAGTTTCAAGTAAACAGGATTTTTAATTATATTTTCCCCCCTATTTGCATCGATACATTTTTAAATTTAATCTGAAAGCATTTTACTTTGAAATGAAATTAATTCACTTTTCACTTTCAGCTGTTTGCACTATTTACTCTATTTGCCCCATTTCTACTTGTGTGCACCTTTCTTTAACTGCATTTGATTACTTGGACAAATAATTTTTGCACTTTTTATACTCATTTTGTGTACTTGTATGTTTACACCAAGGATCTGGGAGAAGCATTTCAATCCCATCTGTTCTGTACATATGGCAGAATTGACAAAGTTAACTTCAAGATGTCCACATAAAGCAACTGCTTAGGCCTTAAATCTAATAATTATAATGAGGTCTTAGCCTATTTGATCCTACGTTATCTACATATTATAAATACATCTCATTCTCTGTTAAAACCAGCAGTGAGTATATACTATATGGCCAAAAGTATGTGGACTCCTTATAATCACACCCATATGTTGTTCTTCCCCAAACTGCTACCACAGCGTTAAAAGCGCACCATTGTGTAGACCGTCTTCACATTCTGTAGTATGAACATTTTCCTTCAGTTGAACTAGAGTCCCAAACCTGTTCCAGTATGACGATGCCCCTGTGCACAAAGTGAGCTCTACGCGTCACCCAGGTTGGTGTGGAAGAAATTAAGTGGTCTGTACAGAGCCCTGACTTCAACCCCACTGAATACCTTTGGGACGAACTGGAACACCGACTGCGTGCCTCCTCAGTCCCAAACCTCATTAATAATACAAATTCTAAATGGAAAGCCTTCACAAAAAATTGGAAGCTGTTATTACCGCAAAGAAGGGCCAACTTTGGAACAGGATGTTCAATAAGCATGTGCAAGTGTGATGGTCAGGTGACCACATTCATTTGGCTTTATTCTATCCACATTCACTGGATATGAGCAATCACACACTGATTGGCTAATCTACTACTAGGATATCAGCTTATATACAATGAGTGGCTAAAAACAAAATGGCCGAACCAACTGAGGACGAAATAAAAACTACTTGAAAACACCCCAAAAAATACAAAAAGCAACAAAATATGGAATAAAAGTATTTGATAGAACAATCTTTTTTTCTTCAAGAATTGTTGCATTTTTTACAAATTGCTACTGTCATTTCACCAGTTTGTTTATATTCTAAGCGGAAATTTTGTCGGACGTTTTGTATAAAATTTATCGAATTTTCAAAAAATAAAAATGCCGTTTCTCAAAATCCAATGAATGTGGATAGAATAAAACCGTTATCCCACTCAATCTCATCGTACATGGTTGATAGCCAACTCGGTGCTATGCGCCTTGTCGGCTATCAGCTCATGTACGACTCGATTTCGTGGAATAACTTAAATATATAGTGTACCTATAGTCTGCGATTCGCACTTGAAATGAACACATGACAGACATTTTATTTGTAAAATACATTTAATCCCTAAGTATTTGGGGGGGAAAAAAATGGAACCAAAACTATATAAAATCAGGTGAACCAGGACAGAGATCAGAGTGAGAGTCATCATTGGGTCCCGCTGAACGGAAAAACAAAAACTGTTTCAATGGAAGCTCAATTACAGATTCCATCATCCCTCATGTATTTCTTAACCGTTATCATCCAGCTGATGTCTGACGACTTCTATTGGCCTGCAAGGATCCCAAAGGCCTGGCTGGCTTTCACTCTAAACTCTGTCCTTTATTTAACAAAGTACCAGGAAAAAAAAAATGATATCACAATGCCTTTACATAGTCATTAGTACAATAATATATAGCTGTACATATTACAAGACATTTGATCAGCATATCAGCATAGGCATTAAGTGACAGTTACAGCTTGTATGTAGGAAACAATGTAAATGGTGTGCGCGCGCGTTGGGTTAAAATAAATGTAGATGACTGAAGGAGTGTATTACTTTTATGTAGTGAATATTATAAGTGTATTTCCTCAAGTGACAGCAGAGGAATTAACCAAAGATTATGAAGTGTCAAGAAACGAGTGTTTTTGCTCTTAAAAATGTATTTGGGCGACACCTTGTGGAGAGAAGAGGTACAGTTACTGGCAGTGGCAGTGAGGTTTACTCCTAAATACTAGATTTTTTTTTTTCCAATAGGCTTTACTATCAGCACATCAAACACACACTCACACCACAGCCTTACAGTACACTCAGCAGACTGATTTTGTTATGCTTTGACACTGTTAAACAACCCCCAGCATGTCAGAAGATTTGGCAAAGGAGTTACTATGAAGAAAAACTCTTATCGCCCCCCCACCTTTTTTTTCTTTTTTTTCTTTATTTTAAAAGCACAGCATTCCATCAAATGGATACAGAGTACAATATACGAGGAAAAAATTCCACTAGGAATCAACAGGACATACTAGATAATGCAGTCTCAGTTTCTGAAGGACAGGAGATTCTATCAATAAGGCTGGGAGGTGCATATAAAAGCTTTGGCTTGGGTTAGTCAGAGCATAAGGGTGGCTTGGGGTCAGAGGTCAGAGGAACTCCAGTGATCGAGGCATACCTACGCGAATCATTTTACTGGTTTCCAACATTCCTCAGCGGACAACATGCGGGCAAACGTTAGTCACGGCGTTAGCATTAGAGGACATATTTTATTTTATTTCTAAAGACGACTTGCTAGGATTTCAGAGCACGGTCATGCTTGCAACGGTTATGGTTCTAGCCGTTGGCTGGCCTGCAACGTATGGCACGAAGGAAGCCAAGGCTACATGGCATTACATATTTAGGCTACACCAAGGTACAAGAATGAAACTTCAGTATTCATGTTTTAAGGTCTGACCTTCTTTATTTTTCACTAATACTGTTTCTTAGTGGTTGACTTTGAGAAAAACGTATAAGCACATTCAGAAAAGAAGGTCCATAGGGCTATTCGATTACAATATCCATGCTGGAAAGCCAAATGGCTGCAAATATATACAGTTTTTTTTTTTTTAAACATACATAAGAAATGAATAAAGTCTTACGTACATAATAAAAGAATCCAAAAGCAATAGTAATTATTCTTACTTTTAACATTACTACAGAAAACAGAACGTAAATGGCCAATGTGTTTTACATATCCAATTTGATTTTAAATTATGTACGTGTGTGTGTGTATGTATGTATAAGCATCTAATAATTCTGTCCAAGTTTGCCACTGTCTACGTAGTCAATGTCACCACAAGAATGCACATGCAGCATACACAACTGCAGACAGTGACAAAGTATATATACACAAAAGAAAAACACCAGAGAATAAAATCATTTGTTCCTTAAGACAAAATAACTACATAAGGAAATTAGGGTAGATACAAAAATTAAACAGGAGAATAAGTTTTCCTTCAATTTCATTGGCTGGTATCTCCAGATGCCACACACCAACAACCTGCTTCACCCAGTTGTCTTTCAGTATACAGGGCTGTTTCGGATTCCGCAGCAGAGCACCATGCTGAAGATCATCTCGAAGATCTTTAGATATTTAAAAAAAAATAATAATAATTATAATCATTCAATATAGAAAGGCTCACAAAGGCAGACTAGCATGGACAATTAGATCATAGTAAAACTTTCCTCATGAGTAATATTAATGCTTAAAAAAAAAAGGTTGCAAATCTTGTACAGCTTTTATACATGTTAAAGTGCATATCACGGGTAAATTCAGGTGCAAGATCAATGTAATTCTCCTATTTTATATTAAACTTTGGTCAAATATCGGTCACATTTTGTGCAATTTTTTTTTCCTTGCACAATACCAGAAAAATTCAGTTGAAATCAAGCCATTTGAGACAAATTGGTTTGGATTTCCTGGGAAACATTGATTTTCGGGGCGGCACGGTGGTGTAGTGGTTAGCGCTGTCGCCTCACAGCAAGAAGGTCCGGGTTCGAGCCCCGTGGCCGGCGAGGGCCTTTCTGTGTGGAGTTTGCATGTTCTCCCCGTGTCCGTGTGGGTTTCCTCCGGGTGCTCCGGTTTCCCCCACAGTCCAAAGACATGCAGGTTAGGTTAACTGGTGACTCTAAATTGACCGTAGGTGTGAATGAGAGTGTGAATGGTTGTCTGTGTCTATGTGTCAGCCCTGTGATGACCTGGCGACTTGTCCAGGGTGTACCCCGCCTTTCGCCCGTAGTCGGCTGGGATAGGCTCCAGCTTGCCTGCGACCCTGTAGAACAGGATAAAGCGGCTACAGATAATGAGATGACATTGATTTTCGTGACGTCGCGTGCGGGACGCCTCCCTCTGAATCCTACGTCAGCACTGGTTTGTTTATGAGAAAACCTAGTGGTTTTCTGTAAATTTCTTCGTTATCGCGCAATTATTAAAATGGTTAACAGATGTATCGTAGGAGGGTGTAGCAACACCAATCTTGATGGGATTAGTACCCATTGTTTTCCAAAAGACCGGACAACGAGAGAGAAATGGGAGCGCTTGGTCTACACAGGCTGTGCACTGAAACCGTACAAAGCTCGCGCAGCCTGCTGGCGCTTCCGCAGATAACGTCACGAATCTGGCTCCAGACTCCCTTGGGATTTTTTTCAGACGCGTTTTGTTATTTTATTTTTTTCTGCTTTAGACAGATGGCCTTGTGCAAAATTACCCTTCTGGATGAGTGTGTAAAGGGACATTAGAGCTGTGCAATATATCGTATTTTTATCACGATATCGATATTGGTGTCAAACGATATCAAAATTCATAATATCGATATGAAACGATTTTTTGTCATTTGTCGAAAGGGACGTGCACAATATTTCTACAATGGCAATAAAACAACAATAACATTGACGTGACAGTAAGGTAAAACAAACCCTTCTGTCCCCTAAGGCACACCGTAGCCTTGCATACGTCATCCATTCTACTCCCGCGATATCTCCGCAACAGTAAAAAATCAGTTCTTCTGTTTTCATACGTGTCGGGTGATTTGATATATTGATTTCTTAATATGTTGTTTGATTTGCTTGCTAATAGTTATAATAATACAATTAACATATATTTACATCATATTTTTGGATGTGGGACTGGGTAATGTAAAAATGGCATCTACGGAAGAAAACAAGCACAACAATATTAGCACATATCCAGCTTGCTAGCTGTGTTAGATGTGTTAAACCGTGTGGATTTAAGTGGAATAATTGCGAGTCGTCCTGTGGTCAAGGCAGCGTTTTAAGGTAAGGCAATTTGGTTATTAATGTTGCCCGCCGCGGCATGTTGGGTTCATTTGATTTTGACTTGTGCATCTGCAGCTAGCATCATGCTTTGAAGTAGGTTCTGCTAAGGACGGGTTTATTGCGCGATGTAGACGGACTCAGATGTAATTACATTGTTTTTAAAATTCCGTGCGCTTAAAACGGTGTCCCCCTGCTAATCATGTAGCCCTAATCATGTGTTGCTTTTACTTTTCTTAATGGCGAGTGAAATATCTCTGCAAATGGTATTTCAATGCTGACATGCCAAAAAGATAGCGGTGTCCACATTTGGAAGATGAAGGAAGAGAAGCCTATTTTCATGTATGTTAATTCTTAAGGACTTGTCTCTATATTGTGCGTGTTTAATGTTGGTGTCTTAACAACACACAAGCTTACGTTGTTGTGTGTGTGTATGAGAGAGATTTTATCCTTGGCTGGCTATGAGCCAGTGTGGACGTTACGCAGTAATCACTGGTAATGCCAGCGCTGGCTCCATCCTCTGTGATCGGAAATGTTGAGTGAGGAGAACGTGAGCCTTGTGCAGGCTATAGGACCTATGCAAAGTACGCGCTTGCACAGTAAATAGTTTAAGTAAAAGGCGTTTCAGGGTACAACGGGAAGGGTTGACAGGTAGCCTATGAGGCCTGTACTATAAAAATGTGGCCCGGTGCCTCAGGTGTTGATGATCAGGGCTTTAAAAAAAGGTGTATAAATATCGTTTTAAAAATCGCGATATCGATATTTACTGAAAAAATCGTGATATTGATTTTTTCCAATATCGAGCAGCCCTAAGGGACATACAAAAAAAAAAAAAAATTGGTCCAGAATATGCACTT
The DNA here is from genome assembly GCF_027579695.1 of Neoarius graeffei. Lineage (NCBI taxonomy): Eukaryota > Metazoa > Chordata > Actinopteri > Siluriformes > Ariidae > Neoarius > Neoarius graeffei. The sequence goes on along the minus strand of NC_083595.1, from coordinate 41,377,678 downwards.
TAAACAACAGCCGGCTTTCCACCATCATCCGACAGCTACCCACCCAGGGAGGATGAATGTTAATAGGTGCTTCCTCCGAAATACTACATCTTTTCAAACTGCTGCATCACAGGGCAGAGGAAAGTATCTACCATCTTCCTCAGAGGAAAGTGCCATCTGCCTCATGCATGAACACTCAGATTCTCATGACTGGCGAGTGTTGAACACCATCCCTCCTACCCTGAGAGCACCGGATGGCTGTGGCATCATATCATATGATTTCTCAACCTTTACCTTCACACCATAAACCCTCACCAAATTCTATAACCTACGACTCGAGTAAAGAAAATGACTTTTACATCATCGATCCAGACTCGTGTAGAAAACGGAGTCACAAACAAATATTCAAGTGAGCCTGAGCTAAGAAGCACATTTTTATTACATCGATTAGCTTAGTAACACTTTTTTTGCATTTCAAAGGCTGCTGATCTCAACTCACTCCGAATGAGTCCTTTTAAGACGTGTGATTTTTGTTTGCGACAGCAAAGTCAGGCTGAAAATCACTCACCATGATGACAGCAACAACCAAAGCGGCAATGCCAATCAGGTAGATCTTTTCACTGAAGAGCTCTTTGATTTTGGAGTGACAGTTCTGCGGAAGAACACACAGGTTTGGTCAGACACATGAATTGTTCCGATAAACACGGACAAGTCCAGAGACTTACAGGATGATCATTTTAAAGTGTATGTAAAGCTTTAAAATGAATATCATTAGTAACAACCGAAATTAATTAATAAAGCAGAGGAAAAATAATATTTTATCATCAAGCACAAAACTAAATTGATAAATCGCGGTTTCCGGATCCCGGAAAAAGGCAGCCTCGCCCCAGGGCTAATCTCGCATGAAATCACACATTGAACCCTGATTATCTGGGTAATTTCGGTTCATGTGACTCCGTGCTTGTTTACTCGCTGAAATTGGATATTGCTGTTGGAATCTTCCAAAAATAACAATGGCGCTCAAATAAATGCTGGAGAAACTGCGGCTCATACACTGGCAATCAGATCCACATACTTTAGTTATGCCTGAAACGGTCTGGGAGGAGGTGTTTGAAACAAAGTATTTGGTGGAAATAATCCAATGGACCCAATGGTGGCTCTACTAGGTCCACTACCAAGAGGCACTGAAGGAAGAGCCAAAAAAAAAATAATCTCTCTTACAAATACTGCTAGCAACAGCAATTAAATGCATTACAGTAAGGTGGTTGAAGCCTGACCCTCAAACATACAATATGTGCACGGAAAAAATAAAGGAAATATATCAAATGGAACAAATAACATTCCCTGAGACTTCAAAAAGATATATTTCACTAGAAAGTGGAGCCCTACCATGGGTATACTGTTATAGTGAGGAACCCATACAATATGAATCCGATCTATATTATTAATCTGATTTTTTTTTAATTCTATTTCTTTTATCTTTCGTTTTATTTTATATTTTTCTTTGTCATTATAGTCTCCGTCTCCTTTGTTGTATCATAATTGCTACCATGTGTATTGACAAACAGCAGTTATGATTAATATGATTCTGTTAGGGCTGTAACGATACACCCAACTCACGATTCGATTCGTATCGCAATTTTTGACCCATGATTCGATACGCCCACGATTTTTTTTTAAATGTTTTTTTAAAGTAGTAAATTTGACTTAACATTTACTTACTTAAACTATTTAACAAATAATTCAGACCACTGCAGAGAATGAGTAATATGTATGCAAAAATGAACAAATGTATATCCAAAGATTGTTTTATTTCTCAAAATAATACTGTTGAGCCGGAAGCTCTGTTTTTTTCGGTTCTGAAAAAGTCATTTTTCCAAATCGTGTAAATCCGTTAAGATTTTTTTTGGGGGGGTGGCTCTCTCACTCTCATAGGGCCAATGATTTTCTGTGATCGCGGAAAACAGATGGAAATTACAGAATTTTTATGGTGAAACATTGCTCGCGTGTCAAAATGTAACTGCCGCAGAAGGCTTCCGCCCAAGCAGACATGCCTTCAGTGTTGCCAGATATTGCTAACGTTTTCCACCCCAAAATATGTTCAAAACCTGCCAAAAAGCACCTAAACCTGCCCAATCTGGCAACACTGCATGCCTTTCCGGTCAAGTGATTGTGATTGGCTTGTGGCACACCTAGCCAGCCAATGAGCTGCTTGTTTACAGATTCGCTCCCCGCGTCGCAACCAGAATGGCGACCGCTTAAAAGAAATGAATGCTCTGCCAGTGGCGAGTGTGGACGTTGCGTGACTCGCAGAAGATTGTCGCAGGTCGGCGAAAAAACAACTTACTAATAGATATAAAAAAATAAAAGTAATTTAAGCAAGTTTAAAATGTAATTTAAATAAAAAGTAAAGTATTCATAAATTGAAGTTTGGAAGCGCCTCTGTTTTTGGGCTGAGGAGAAGTTTGAAAGGGTGTACCGCGATTCTGCCTTCTTGTATCGCGATACGGATCGTGGCTCTGCGTATCGCGATTTCGATTTGCATATCGTTACAGCCCTAGTATACATGATTTTGAATGAAACTGAAATAAAAACCAAGTTAAAAAAAAATAACGATGGGAAAGCACTGCGTTGTGTTTGGATGTTCAAATTCATATACAAGAGGACATTCAGTTCACAAGTTTCTGAGAAATTACACTTATCTAAAGCGACTGGGTGAAGTTTGTGCAAACGAAGCACGCAGATTTCATGTCGCCTACGAATAATAAATCTGATTCATCAAGTGTTCACCACCACCACCAGAACGACCACATGGGAATTACTGGAGCAAAAAGAAACCCATTTATTTAATAAATTACATTTGATCGGACATATGGACAGTTTGTCGATTCCCCCATTATCGCACCAGACGCAGGATTATGAGCAACACTTACACACTCCCGACATCCGATCTCATCATATCTGATGCACTTTAACAGGAAGAAAAACGCGTACGATCATTAATTATTAACTGAAATGTGTTAAATGCTCTCAGATTGCAATACAGCAAGACTCGATTTGTTTTTAGTTTTGTTCAGGAAAACATGATGAAAGGTAACCACCGCGTTCTGTACATCTCTCTCTCCATCCATCTCACACATGCTACAGAGAAAGACTGTCGTGAACTGGCAGTTTCTTGTCTTGGGGGCTTGAAAAGATAACCATTTACTCCAGAATATCCTTAATGATCATTTGCCCCTTAATCAGACACAAGAATTCTTTCCAATTCTTTCCAAAACGTGATTCCATATCGGGACTGGTCTCACCAATGCTGTGCACATGAATGAAATTGATACCCGAATTGTTACACGCGTGATGTCCCGCACCCCTTTGCGATCTTCCGGTTCAGTCTCGGCAGATTCTGTGAAAATCGGTTGATCTTATTGATTTTCCATCAATTTATGGCCTTTTGGATCAGCTATGGTTCAAAAACACACGGTCAATCAACATAATCAGTGTTGCTTTGTACAGGGGAGAGAAAAGGAGAGGGAGGAATGAATGAATGAATGAATGAATGAATGAATAGGGTGGTTGAGGGGCATTACGTTCACTTTAAAGTGCCATTCAACCAATGGCTGTATTCTTTGGCACAAAATACAATATATTTTATGACAACATGACTAGACAGAGAAATCTTTTAGCTTCAAAATGATATATCAAACATAATTTGACAACAAGTATATTAATTTTGCGACCAAAGTCACCTACCCTTTTAATTTCCGCGCGGTAGTGAAACGTGAGGTCATCGGCAGGTTCCCCTTCTTGTGTACCACATGTCGGTCTATTTTTAGACCAGGAAACCCCCAAAGTGAGAGAGTCATTTCTCCTCGTATATGGGGGCCAAAAAAATTGCGAAAAATTTTGAGTTAATCTTTCAGTTAGCTAGATTTATTGGTATTAGCTAGATTTATTGGTATTATTTTTATCGCGTTCTATCCGCCATTGCTGATAATCTGTGCCACGTCACACGTCACGTGGTACACAAGAAGGGGAACCTGCCGATGACATCACGCGCGGAAATTAAAAGGGTAGGTGACTTTGGTCGCAAAATTAATATAGTTGTCAAAAAATTGTGTTTGATATATCATTTTGAAGCTAAAAGATTTCTCTATCTAGTGATACCATTTATACATGTTGTCAAAATATATTGTATTTTATGCCAAAGAATACATCCAATGGTGGAATGGCACTTTAAGAAAAGACCTAAGGCCTAAAGAATAAATTGTGTATGGATAAATTTATTAGTTCTTATGTTTAAAATCTTTATTTTTCTGTAAAGCTGCTTTGTGACAATGCCGATTGTTAAACGTGCTAAACAAAATACAGACTTGACTTGGTTAGGGCTTACCTGATTGACGGCCAGGCTATCCTTTTTAGGGCACAGATCAGTCAACCAGCCAGTCAAAGCAGAGTTAATCCCACTCTTGCCACAGCATTGCAGCTGAAAGGCAGAGAAACAGCACGTTTTATATAGAAAAAGGTCAACGTGTCACACCGTTAAAAACCAATCCAACCATGCAAGGACTGGCCAGCACAAGAAGCGTTAGAGTCAAATATTATATCTTGTAACAGCTTGAGAAATAAATGCTTCAGACAAAACAAAGATGGTGATTCCTTTATTAGAGATGCTCATTTTTAATAAAATTGTGCGCACGTGTCCGAGTTGTGTTAAATACTGCTGGAAGTACAGCATCAAAATAACGAGTGCTGCTTTTAGTTTTCTTAAAGCCACTAAATGAAGCAAAAACCAAATGAAATCTCAAAATCTTACTGTGAGATCATGATACCACCCACCCCCCCTTTTGTATAATTACAAACTGACTGGAAGCAGCTAATTGATGTTAAAATCTTGAAGGATTTTAAATGTTTCTTTCCTCCTTTGTTTTATAAGGTGTTTGTGTGTTTAATTTTAGCTCTTACACTGAAAAATATTTTTGTAGACAATAAAATAAATGCAATACTACCGTTCTGCTGGCAGTTTGTTAGCAAACCTGTACACTGGATTTATTCTATCCACCATTCACTGGATTTGAGCAAATCGCATGCTCTGATTGGCTACTCTACTACTAGGCTATCAGCTCATATATCGCAAGGATAGAAAAACAAAATGGCAGAGCACATCAAGTCAGGTACATCACTATCAAGTATTTAAAAGAAACAGAAATAACAGAGTATAGCTCCCCCACACACAAATATCTCCTGCTCCACACTCCAGCCCAGTCAGTGGCAGTAATGCACCAACTGCCAAAAAAAAACCCAAAAGAACAACAAAATGGCAGAGCGTGTTGCTAAACCAACCGAGGACGAAATACAAACTACTTGAAAACAAAACCTCAAAAAATAAAAAAAGGCAACAAAATATGGAATAAAAGTATTCGATGGGAAGAACATATCTTTTTATTTTTCAAGAATTATTATAGCATTTTTCACAAACAGTTACTGTTACTTCACCGGTTCGTTTACATTCCAAGTGTAAATGATTTTGTTGGACATTTTGTAGAGTTTTTATTTATCAAATTAGCAAAAAATAAAAATGCTCCGTTTCTCAAAATCCAGTGACTGAGTGGAACAAGATTTATATCCACAATCTTGTACATGGCTTATAGCCAACTCAGCGCTACGCGCCTCGTCAGCTATCAGCTCATGTACAACTTCATTTTATGGAATAACTTAAATACATAATGCATCATAGAACATCTGAGAATTAATAACCATATATTTACATTTTTGTCAAAAATCAACCCTGAATTATCTCTCATGCAACAGATTACGTGTATATACAACCCCGATTCCAAAAAAGTTGGGACAAAGTACACATTGTAAATAAAAAGGGAATGCAATAATTTACAAATCTCAAAAACCGATATTGTATTCACAATAGAACATAGACAACATATCAAATGTCGAAAGTGAGACATTTTGAAATTTCATGCCAAATTGGCTCATTTGAAATTTCATGACAGCAACACATCTCAAAAAAGTTGGGACAGGGGCAATAAGAGGCTGGAAAAGTTAAAGGTACAAAAAAGGAACAGCTGGAGGACCAAATTGCAACTCATTAGGTCAATTGGCAATAGGTCATTAACATGACTGGGTATAAAAAGAGCATCTTGGAGTGGCAGCGGCTCTCAGAAGTAAAGATGGGAAGAGGATCACCAATCCACCTAATTCTGCGCCGACAAATAGTGGAGCAATATCAGAAAGGAGTTCGACAGTGTAAAATTGCAAAGAGTTTGAACATATCATCTACAGTGCATAATATCATCAAAAGATTCAGAGAATCTGGAAGAACCTCTGTGCGTAAGGGTCAAGGCTGGAAAAACATACTGGGTGCCCGTGATCTTCGGGCCCTTAGACGGCACTGCATCACATACAGGCATGCTTCTGTATTGGAAATCACAAAATGGGCTCAGGAATATTTCCAGAGAACATTATCTGTGAACACAATTCACCGTGCCATCCACCGTTGCCAGCTAAAACTCTATAGTTCAAAGAAGAAGCCGTATCTAAACATGATCCAGAAGCGCAGACGTCTTCTCTGGGCCAAGGCTCATTTAAAATGGACTGTGGCAAAGTGGAAAACTGTTCTGTGGTCAGACGAATCAAAATTTGAAGTTCTTTATGGAAATCAGGGACGCCGTGTCATTCGGACTAAAGAGGAGAAGGACGATTCAAGTTATCAGCGCTCAGTTCAGAAGCCTGCATCTCTGATGGTATGGGGTTGCATTAGTGCGTGTGGTATGGGCAGCTTACACATCTGGAAAGACCCATCAATGCTGAAAGGTATATCCAGGTTCTAGAGCAACATATGCTCCCATCCAGACGGCGTCTCTTTCAGGGAAGACCTTGCGTTTTCCAACGTGACAATGCCAAACCACATAGTGCATCAATTTCAGCATCATGGCTGCGTAGAAGAAGGGTCCGGGTACTGAACTGGCCAGCCTGCAGTTCAGCTCTTTCACCCATAGAAAACATTTGGCGCATCATAAAGCAGAAGATACGACAAAAAAGACCCAAGACAGTTGAGCAACTAGAATCCTACATTAGACAAGAATGGGTTAACATTCCTATCCCTAAACTTGAGCAACTTGTCTCCTCAGTCCCCAGACGTTTACAGACTGTTGTAAAAAGAAAAGGGGATGTCTCAGTGGTAAACATGGCCTTGTCCCAACTTTGAGAGGTGTTGTTGTCATGAAATTTAAAATCACCTAATTTTTCTCTTTAAATGATACATTTTCTCAGTTTAAACATTTGATGTGTCATCTATGTTCTATTCTGAACAAAATATGGAATTTTGAAACTTCCACATCATTGCATTCCGTTTTTATTTACAACTTGTACTTTGTCCCAACTTTTTTGGAATCGGGGTTGTATATAAAAAGCAGAGGTGGACAAAGTACCCAACTTCATTACTTAAGTCAAAGTACAGATCCCACTGGTTAAATGCTACTCTGATACAAGTGAAAGTTGTACAGTCAATTTTTTACTTAAAGTATTGAAGTACTTGCTTTTAAAAACACATTTTCTGTCAATGCATCGTTGTATTATTGCCACAATGCTAACAAAACCCAATGCCGTTACCAAAGACAGAAATGTGAATCCACAAAACGAACGCATGCTGTGCCATCATGGTGGTTTAACTTTAAACTAGCTAGTCAGTGAAACTCCACCTGACATGCTAGCAAACACTTTTCAAACTCGAAATCATATTGGGTCGCTAAATATTACTAGAAAAGAAAGATTTCTACATTCTGTTTATTTGGCAAGATTACGCTAAAACATTTCTGAAAGCACTTCAGAGAAGTTAACATTAGTCATGTTGGCGTAACTCCGTTTTTACATGCTAACGAACAGTGTCCAGTTAACTAGCTGTGTGTTAACGTTAGCCGTGGACAAGGCTACTGCAACTTGGCGGGCAAATCCATAGAAAGTCATTTGACTAACCAGACTGCACAGCTATTACAACGTTATCGCTAGCTCGAAAAGCACAGACAACTTCGTTGCAAGCTTTCTCTTGGAAAGAGACATTTACAGACCTCAATATGCTTCCGCAGGTTGGATGGCGAGTTTTTGTAGGCTGTGATGTGGGTCATTTTAGGCAAACAAAGCAAACATTTAAAACGAAACAAATCTTTAATCCTTTCAGAAAACTGAAACATGGGTTCATGGCTGTGTGCATTCTCCAGAAGAACCGACTCCTTCCATTCTGCCATCAACTGATCATATTCAAATAATACTGCTGAGAAGTTACTGAACTTGATTTTATACAGTCGATGGATGAGACCTGACCCTAGTGATTACTGATAGTCTGTCCCAGTGTCACCTGTCAGAAAACCAATCACGTTTTAGAAAAGAACAGAACAAAACGTCCACTTTCAAAGCTGCTTCATAGTAACGAGTAACTTGACAGAAATGTAGTGGAGTGAAAAGTACGAGATTTGTCTTTCAAATGTAGTGAAGTTAAAGTCAGAAGCTTCCAAAAAAAAGTACAGATACTCAAAAAAGTGTACTTAAGTACACTACTCCGGTAAATGTACTTCATTACTGTCCACCTCTGATAAAAAGTAGAGTACAACATGATTAACGTGGTGTATAAAATACGTGACCGGTTTGGTAAACTCACAGTCTCGTGGAAGACCTTCAGTACAGCAGCCGCAGCTTCTCTCTTCTCGCCGGGGCTCAGCTGAGAGCCTTGGTCATACACGGTGTCATAGAAGCCGATCACATCTTTAGAAATCTGAAAGCAGTGAAGGGTCATGATTCAGTATATCTGCTGGCAAGCTGCTGTCTGCGAGTGTAAAGTGAACATAGCAGGGATGTGCATTCCAACAAGTGTGTGGAATCATGTTTCAATCTGGACATGTCTAGTTTAGTTTAATGGCTTCATCACAAATTTACAATAAAATACTGAGAAACTGAAAGGCCCAAAAAACGTCACGTACATCTACCAAAGAAAAACTAAACTGAGAGGTGTGATGGGGAAAGGAACAGAACTTTCGTCCTAATTGCGACCCAACTCCTACTTACTAAAAGGATACGATTTACTATAGAAAAACTATTAGGAGATAGGAAAATGTATACATTACTTTAACAAAGCAGCAATTAACGATGGAGGCAAAAATATTCATAACTAATTAAGTTATCACGCTGAGAAAATGTAAGAAGGCACGTAGGTTAACACGTTCTCAGTGTTGCACTTACAAGTAGAAAAACTGGCTATGTACACACACGCACACACATATATTAGGGCTGTAACGATACACCCAACTCACGATTCGAATCGCGATTTTTGACCCACGATTCGATACGCCCACGATTTTTTTTAAAATGTTTTTTTAAAGTAGTAAATTTGACTTAACATTTACTTACTTACATTAACTATTTAATAACAAATAATTCAGACCACTGCAGAGAATGAGTAATATGTATGCAAAAATGAACAAATGTATATCCAAAGACTGTTTTATTTCTCAAAATAATACCGTTGAGCCGGAAGCTCTGTTTTTTTCGGTTCTGAAAAAGTCATTTTTCCAAATCGTGTAAATCCGTTAAGATTTTTTTTTGGGGGGTGGCTCTCTCACCATCTCACTCTCATAGGGCCAATGATTTTCTGTGATTGCGGAAAACAGATGGAAATTACAGAATTTTTATGGTGAAACATTGCTCGCGTGTCAAAATGTAACTGCCGCAGAAGGCTTCCGCCCAAGCAGACACGCCTTCAGTGTTGCCAGATATTGCTAACGTTTTCCACCCCAAAATATGTTCAAAACCAGCCAAAAAGCACCTAAACCCGCCCAATCTGGCAACACTGCATGCCTTTCCGGTCAAGTGATTGTGATTGGCTTGTGGCACACCTAGCCAGCCAATGAGCTGCTTGTTTACAGATTCGCTCCCCGCGTTGCAACCAGAATGGCGACCGCTTAAAAGAAACGAATGCTCTGCCAGTGGCGAGTGTGGACGTTGCGTGACTCGCAGAAGATTGTCGCAGGTCGGCGAAAAAACGACTTACTAATAGATATAAAAAAATAAAAGTAATTTAAGTAAGTTTAAAATGTAATTTAAATAAAAAGTAAAGTATTCATAAATTGAAGTTTGGAAGCGCCTCTGTTTTTGGGCTGAGGAGAAGTTTGAAAGGGTGTACCGCGATTCTGCCTTCTTGTATCGCGATACGGATCGTGGCTCTGCGTATCGCGATTTCGATACGCATATCGTTACAGCCCTAATATCTATCTATCTATCTATATATATATATATATATATATATATATATATATATATATATATATCTCATCTCATCATCTCTAGCCGCTTTATCCTTCTACAGGGTCGCAGGCAAGCTGGAGCCTATCCCAGCTGACTACGGGCGAGAGGCGGGGTACACCCTGGACAAGTCGCCAGGACATCACAGGGCTGACACATAGACACAGACAACCATTCACACTTACGGTCAATTTAGAGTCACCAGTTAACCTAACCTGCATGTCTTTGGACTGTGGGGGAAACCAGAGCACCCGGAGGAAACCCACACAGACACGGGGAGAACATGCAAACTCCACACAGAAAGGCCCTCGCCGGCCGCGGGGCTCGAACCCAGGACCTTCTTGCTGTGAAGCGACAGCGCTAACCACTACACCACCGTGCCACCCATATATATATATATATATATATATATATATATATATATATATATATATATATAAAAAAAAAAACAATATTTAGTTTTCATAGTCATCAATACAAGACAATCTCCTCAATAGTATTGGAAAAAAACAACCCAAAAGACAACAAAAGATATAAACAAACAGAAACAGAGCCTGTGTGAGATTGTATTAGTAAATGTTACTGACATCTGCTTAAACATGTCTTCCCTTATATATGTCAACCATTTCCCACATCTTTTTATATAAACATCTTTCATTTTCAACTTACATGTGAGATGCTCCATCACCAATATATCATCTATGATTGTCATCCACTGTTTGTAACTTGGAGTGTCAGACTTAAGCCAATTCTTAGTAATAGTCTTCTTCCCAGCCACCAAAAGAATCCTGACCAAATATTGGTCACTTTCATGCACCGTGCCCTCCAAATGACCCAGGTACAAAACAAGACAGGATTTAGGTATCATATATCCCAAAACATCACCGAGAACCGAGTGAATATTCCCCCAGAAGGGTTGCATTTTTGCGCAATTCCAAAAAATGTGTGCATGATCTGGATCCATGTGGTTGCATAATCTCCAACATGGCTGTTGAACATTTATCTGTTTACTTTTAATTTTAGGTGTAATAAAGTACCGAATTAGATTCTTCCAACTGAATTCCCTCCTGGAATCTCCTCACCCAGCTCTCTTTCCCATTTGACTTTAACATATAAATGTTGAATCTGTTCTAGAAGCCATCAAATATTCATACAGAACCGCCACAGCCTTTGGAATAGCTTGGCTATAAGCTTGTACAAGTAGCTTGATGATGGGATGCATTTTATCCTCAGTCGTTTTAATACTTTTGATATTATAATCCCTCATTTGTAGATATCTAAATAAGTCCTGATTCGTTAGATCATGTGTATTCTTTAGTTCTTGAAAGCTTTTCATTTCACCTCTTAATAGTTGTACATATAGCTGTAATTCCTTTTTCTGCCCAATATTTAAATCTAACATTTTCCTGGTACAAATTTGTCATCATATGCAATCCATTTTAATAGTCCAATTTCCTTCCCTATTTTTAATCGTTTCACTGTGGAATACCACATATCTAAAGTAAAGGATATCACTGGGTTAAAATTATGCTCATCTTTAATACAAGTGGGGATTTCTGTTTCACCAATACTTATTTGAATTGGGTATTTAAATGCAGACATTTCAATATCTTTCCATCTAGCTACATATCCCTCATCACACCAGTAAATCAGTTGACGCAGTTGTGCAGAAAGAAAATATTCTTTTAGATTTGGGAGTGCCATTCCCCCTCTGTCTTTAGATAACTGTAGTGTGGTGTAGCGTACTCTGGGCCGTTTACCTCCCCATACAAATCTTGATATGCACTTATCCCATTTAATAAATTGGTCTTTAGATATATCTACAGGCAAAGATACGAACAAATATAGCAGACGTAGTAGGATGTTCATTTTTACCACATTTATCCTGTCATTTAATCCCAGTGGGTAAGTGAACCATCGGTCAATATCTGCCCTTATGTTTTTGTTAATGTGTTCATAGTTACTACTACACTAAGTAACTTTAAAAACGCACATTGATAAAACTTGCTGAATTCATGCTGAGTTTATCTCAAGAAGAAAAGAAATATATCACAATGGAAAAATAACTTCGTTCCGCCCGAATAAGTTCCAAATCTGTGCTCAAATCAGAATTTAAGGGAGTTGTACTCAATAACGTACAATATGACTCGGGTAGTCAATGACATGGACAGGCTTTAATTTTCAAACAAATTTTGCATACACTGTACACACACAATCTTGCCTATAAATACCCGGGGGAAATGATAGGAAAATTGTCATTATTGAAGATGCCACGCCTAAGCCAAAATCAACGTGAACAGGCCATCGGGATGTTGCGTGCCGGAAGTACACAGACAGAGGTCGCCCGGCACTTCGGTGTTCATCGTTCGACCATTTCCCGTTTGAGTCAGCGTTACAGACAGACAGGGAGCACCAGGGATCGTCCACGCCCTGGTCAGCCTCGAGTCACGACGCCAGTTCAGGATCAACACATCAGGCTAGCTCACCTCCGTGACAGATTCCTGACACCCTCAGTCACTGCTGCTGAGACCCCTGGACGACACAGACCCAGAATCTCCAGCATGACGGTCCGAACATGGACCAACTGTCACTTTTAATTTTTTTATTGAGAATTAATTCTTGAGTTTGACAATAAATGTCCTTTATCGATGTTTCAAGATGTGTGTGCATTACATACAATATCATAAATTTCAAATATATGCATGGATCTAAAGTGATATCGTGTTGAATTCCATTGTGCGTTTTTAAAGTTACTTAGTATATATAATTTGGAAAGATCTTTAGTCATGTTTATGCCCAAGTATTTAATTGATTTTGCTTCCCAGTTTATCTGCCATTCCCCAAGTTCTTGGTTTGGTGAACAGTTATGGTGATGATACACGGGGCAACTTTTTGGGCAATGTTGCCGAGCAATGTTGCCGGGCAATTGCGTTTTGACTCTTTTCTATTGAGATTGGGCAACATTGTTTCTTTCTGAATGGTTTTGATAATCTCTAGCAACTTTTTGAGATAAGCCAATCAGAACGCGAGTATCGAGTCACGTGACCTCCGGTGAGGTTCGGATCAGAAATTTCAAACAAATATGGCGGCCGCTCAGTGTCAGTGGAGTGAAGAGATGGAGAGACTCCTCATCTGTTTTTACGCCGGTAAGTTGTTATTTTAATATTCTATATGGAGGAATTTACCTCACCAAAGCTCTAAAAAACAACAGACAGCTTGATTAAATGGTCACAGCAAAAATTAAGACATCGATTTTTTTTTAGCTAACTGTAAACTGCCGTTGCTAACTGTTGTTGCCCATTGTTAGTTGCCCTGTGTCTCACCTAGTTGCCCGTTGCCAGCAACATTGCTCGGCAACATTGCCCAAAAAGTTGCCCCGTGTATCATCACCATTAAACATGAGGATTTGAGTTTTCAATATATTTACTTTATACCCTGAATAAAAACCAAATTTGTCAAGAGTTTGTGTAAGCTGCTTAAATGAATTCAGAAAAGCTGGCTATATTTACTAAAATAATTTTTATACAATTCATTTCTCACCTAGAGGACTGTAACATGTCTCGCTTCGATATATAAATATTAATTAGACTAGACTAGTCTTAAACTAAGTGTATTGATTGCTTTAATACTAGACAGCAACAAATTCCACAGTTCTGCACTTCTAATAAAGTATGAATTCCTATAGTAATCCTGTTTGTGTAAATAAATTGTCATTGTTGGGGTCATAATTACGCATTCTATAACGCGGCTCAAACGTAGCTCAGTAATTCTTAATGTCAGTAGAAATAAGCCCCTTTCAGGACTGATCTACTAAAGATATTTCCCTATGATCTTCTAGAGGCAATAGGTTAAGTTTAGACAGTCTCTCATTATAAAAGTCATGTTCTGGGGATAGTTCAGTATAAATTTAGTTGCTCTTCTCTAAACGTTCTCCAAGAGTGCACGATGCTTGATAACATAAGGTGACCACAAACCGCTACCATATCCGAGCTTTGGCTGGACCAGCGCACAACGTCCATAATGGAAAATGCATTTAGTGTGTATTGCGAGTATATTTCCTCCTCACCCGGTCTTTGTTAAGAAATCCCCAGATACCGGCAGCAACCTCACAGGCAAACAGGATGACCAGGCAGGTGAAGAACTAAGGAGGAGAGAAATCAGAGTGATCCTTAAAACTTGCAAGCAAATCTCTCACAGCCATGCTATTCATGAGAACAAATAAACCTTGAATGATCTATTGCTTCTATACAGTCGAGATTACTTCACATTTCCATTTTTAATATGACCCATAAAGGAAATTCCACCAAGATAGTTAGGGTGTTCACACGGCACATATTTGCATCGATGCTGAACCGATGTATTTTGTTGCGATATATCTTACACCGGTGTAAATTTTGCGCAGCGTTCACACGTCACAACCCTGCTTACTAGAGAGAAGCGTGTTAGCACCGGTGCAGCCCCACTTGCGGTCACACGGCAGTTTCTGCAACCGTGTTATAGTAGCAAAAACTTTATTACTATCATTTCCTTTGATAGTAATAAAGTTTTGATATTTCCTTTTATTACTATCATTTCCTATCATTATTACTATCATTTCCGATAGTAATAATGCGGAAATGAAATATGCGCATGCGTGAAAATGTACTTCTTTTTCCCGGTTGTCATGGCATCACCAAGCGCCGGGAAAACAACGTGGATGAAGACACCAGTGTTGCCAGATATTGCTGACGTTTTCCATCCCAAAATATGTTCAAATCCGTCAAAATGCACTTAAAACTGCCAAATCTGGCAACACTGGAAGACACGCAGTTCTGTTGTTGTTGATATTCGCCATTTTGGAAGCACAAAATACCAGGATGCAAGTTATGCAATGCCCGTATGTAATCAACTCTCCTCACGCGTAGCGAGTCTACCCCTGTAGCGTTCAGACGTCCCATTTTATATCGGTGCTGCCCCGCAAACTAGCATTTACTCTGGAGTAAATTTCTTAAACCACCTCCCGAGCAGGGTTAGATTTGCACCGGTTTAAGCAGCTTTCAGGGGCTACACCGGTATAACTTTGTACCGTGTGAACGCTCTACCGGGGCAGCCCCGGTGCTACACCGGAGTAAAAGTTGCCGTGTGAACACCCCTAGTATCAGTCATGTTAATCTCGAACAGGTTAATAATAATAAACAATTGCCTAGCCTGCAATTTATTGGCTGTTCCAGCAGCTCTATTAATCACCTCCTCAACAAAAGCCGCTATAGGATTAGAATTTTTCTTCTAACACAACATTATTTCACTTAAAAATTAAACATGCAGTTTTTCTGATTTTTACAGTGCAGTCTTTGCCCAGGTTCCTTTGACGCTAGTTCACCGGAGAATGAAGGAATATTGCATTTGTCTACCATCTTGTGGCAAGGATGCCTAAAATGTGTGAAAATAGTATCATAAAGTAGTACATGACAAATTTACTTTTGAGTTCAAGCAATGCTGAAAAATACCAGTTGTACGTCGTCCATCTGCGTGCTAAACCTCACCAAAGTAGGCTACAGAATGTAAACTGCATGTTGCTTGTGTGTTGTACGGTATGTAATGTGGTATACAAATAGGCTACGTTCACACTGCAGGCTGAAGTGACTCAAATCCGATCTTTTCGCCCATATGTGACCTGTATCCGATCTTTTATTGACAATATGAACAACACAGATCCGATTTTTTCAAATCCGACCCAGGCCGTTTGGATATGTGGTCCTAATTCCGATTCCTATCCGCTCTTTTCATATGCGACTTCAGTCTGAACCGCCAGGTCGCATTCATCCGACTTACACGTCATCAACAAGCCACAAACGTCACTATTCTGCGCTGAAGTAGGCGGCGGGTCTCTCAAAAAAAAGTTACAACAACATGGCGGATAATCACGGGTGCAGATAGAGGGGGGGACTCGTCCCACCCAGATTTAAATTCACCTCGCTCGGTCCCCCCCACTTATAGGGAGGAAAAAACGTCTATGCTGTCTTTCTTTGCATAAGGCAAACCTCACGGAAAAATCAAAAGACTAATTACCATTCGGTTTATTGAGGTGCACGGCAGTGTATACATAGTTGCAACAACTCATAAAACAAAGACTGATATTCGGTTGGTTGAGCTGCGCAGACTGCACAGGTTGCGAGCTCGAGCTTGGTTGCTATGGAAACCCACAACAAGTTTGACAGGCATATCGGGGTTGGTTTACTGGCAGCTTTGTCCCCCCCTAGTTTTTTGTCCCCCCCCAGTTCAAAAAACGTATCCGTGCCCCTGCGCATGACATCAATGCGAGGGACGCTTCAGGCTGTGAAGGTTCTGAATCTTCTCAATGGAAGGACGCAGAGGTTAGGGAGCTGATTTCCATTTGGGGGGATGCAGCTATTCAAGCTAGATTGGATGGGTCATACCGCAACCGGGCAGTTTTACTTCCGTAAACACTGGCCATGCTCACTGCGTGTGACGTCGTATCCTGCAATGCGCATGCGGAACACTTTTAGGTCGCTTTTCGTTCATACTGAGGATCACATACAAGTCGCATACATTTGTTAATGTGAACAACCTCACAAAAAAATCGGATTTCACAAAAAAATCGGAATTGAGCATTAAGCCTTGCAGTGTGAACGTAGCGATAGATGCGATTTTGAACAAGCGTCCTTTTTTTTTTTAAATTATAGTGTGCATGCAAAGAAATAACTCTCAGGGGGGAAAAAAAAAAAAAAAAAAGGCACATACAGTATGTGGGTATCAAACATGACATTTTCATGACCACCAGCCAACAACGGCATAGGTTTAAAGATAATATATTAACAAGAACCGTGGTTAATTGATTGGTCATCAATTAAAAATCAAGTGTGTGCTGGCAGCAACAATAGCAATATAATTTAACTTTTATATGTGATATTTAGTTGTCTGTCAAAGAGATCATCTGTATGTTGTTGCTCATACAGAAATAATTTAAGAAGTTGTATTCAGTTGAGTAAAATAGCTTATTTACATTCAGGGCTTTCCACAAGCGCCGGCTGCCGGCCATACAGCCGACTACACAATTAAGTCCAGCCGGCTACTTTAATGACCATTTTTGTAGCCCACAGGGTCTAAATATTAATTTTTGATTTTAATAAAATGAAATGTTTATCTAACGGACTGAATAATGTCAAACTGAACCGCACTCATTTAAGTTGTGATTCGCGCTGTTTGTACCGATAATAACCACAAATTCCCCGCCGACTTCGTTGATCAGGGGAGAGTAACTCATCCGCGGCCCCGACATGCGGTGTGCGCGCGCACTCAGCGGAGGCAGTAGTGTGTCGGAGGGAACAGAAGCAGAGATAACGCTTATTTTGTCTCCGGTAAACCAGTCTTCTCTCGTTCAATTAAGTGCTGGCATCAAAAGACACCAAAATGAAACCAAACTGAGTGGTTGGAGTGTATTTTCATACACAAATGGAGAAATGTTCGCTGAGTGTGTAATTGTGTAGCCACCACTGCAGACCGTTCTCGTTGTTAATTCATAGCATGCTCAGCTGCGTGAATGTGTCATGTACCGAAAATAAGAGATTTACAAGCCAGGAACGCCTCATGATGCAATATGTGAGCTTGTATAGCCTATTACTGATTATTTTCGGTGCGCAAATCAGTTTTCATTCGTGCGTTAGCGTCTGGCATACACTAATGAATAAAAAAGATGCAATATGTTGGAGTAATAATAATAATAATAATAATAGCAAATGTCTGAGAAATTAATATAGCTTGTCTATTATGCAGGCATACTTAGGCTAATAATAATAATAATAATAATAATAATAATAATAATAATATGAACGGTTTTTGAATAATGCTCTCCTGCAATAAATAAATGATCTGTGGAAAATACATTTAATCCTGGGAACTGCGTGCACAGGAGTTTATTTTGTGTTTACTCCCCCGGCTGGCTACTTATTTGTCATGGCTGGCTAGTACGAGCCTTAGTGGAAAGCCCTGACATTGTACTGGTGTACAGGTTAACCGTGTACATTTATTAAGAGATCAGGAGATCGTGCCTGTATAAAAATAAAGTCAGGTAGCACGTTGGGACAGCAGGTAACACTGGTACCTCGGTTTAACGTTATGTTCATATGGGTTTCATCCAGGTTCCTCCCAACGTCCAAAACCACAAAAATAGGTGGACTGGCTTTGCTAAATTAGGTATGAATCTGGGTGTGTGCCATGATGACATCACCTGCCTTGTGCCCAGTGCTCCCATGACAGGTTCCCGATCATGACGCTGACTAGGATAAAGTGGTTACTTTAGATAAATTAACGGCCAAAAATAAAGCTGCGCACTTATTTGCAGCACATGTTCAAATTAAGTGCCGTATTTATTACTGAACAGTCAAAGCTGTGCATGAAAGTGTGAGGAAACGGAGCGCTAAAACGTGAAAGCAGCAGATTTGGTCTCTCTGAGGGAGGAGATGACAAAATGTACTGCCTGGATAATGAGTGACTCACAGTTCCCAGCAGGCACTGAGACTCCTGAATGGCGCCATAGCAACCGAGGAACCCAACAAACATCATCACAGCGCCAACAGCAATCAAGATGTAGACACCTACAGGACGGAAAGGAAAAACAGATCAATACGAGGGATTTTGACCCAGTACATTTTGGTCATTTCAACAGGTTGATTATTTGTCAGGAAAAAAAAAAAAAAAAAAAGCTAGTATTGGATTTTTAAGTGGGGGTGTTTCCATTTCCCTGCAAATTCTCACAGTCATGCTCCAGCACTCCAGTCCGCGACTCTGAAATGAGCCATCATCTGTTCGGTCTCTAGACTGTAAGTCTTTGCCCCCCTAAAGGCCACCATAACTAAATTCTAACCCAATTTATAAATGCAGATCAAGGCTATCGTTTCAGTGGTATTTGGTATTTAAGTTTCATCTCTAGTGACCAATCAAATTTGACAAAGCAGAAAAACATTACAATATATTAGATCATTAAATAAATGAAAGAAAAGCATTTGTTTAATCATCCAAAATAAACCCACTTGAATTTATGTGCCGTTTCTCTCAGCGTCACAGTACAAAACTGTGAGTGTAGTACTCCAATATGACTACCAGGTGTCAGTGTGAGCAATTGTATTTACACACACGTCCCTCCCTGTCAAGTTTTTACAAGCATGAACATTTCTTTACTTCACTTCTATTTTTCATTGCAATAACCATCAAAATAAGACAATTTAAAAAACAAACAAAAGCTCTATTTAGCTGATAATGTTTTCTGACAGTGTGGAACCCGGCAGATGTGTGCACACTGGTGGGGAGAATAAATTGGCCAAAAGAAGAAAAAAGCGAGGGGGGAAGACGAGAAACAAAACCACATTTGCAACGTCAGTTTGTTTACAGAAGTTTGGCGCTTGCACTGGTGCTGTAACCATGGCAACCGTGGCCAGCCTGAGAACAGACTGTGAGGAAGACTTGAAAAATTCCATTATTCTACAGCACTAACATTATCACATACTTATTTTGCCTAGTAAATGAAGGTGTAAAAACAAGATCCTACATGTGATTCATGTGACTCATTTAGGTAGTTCCCCCCCCCAAAAAAAAAAAAAAAAAAAAAATCAGCCCCGAGTCAACATCAACATCTTCGGTTTCGTTAACAAACACAGCCCAAACTGCAAATGCGACGCTTGTTTATACGACCAAGATATCCCAGAACTTCAGCAAGACGATAAAGGATCCTATAATGGGAATGAGAACATGACCAGCCCTCTGCTCTTTTCTCTTCCATCCTCAAATCCACACCTTAAAAAGCATCGAGCTGCATCAGAGGCCAGTGTGGAAAAATAATTACCTAAACATGCTCAGACAAGAGACCGTCATTTAAGTTTCCCTTGCAATCGTGCTTGTTGTTGTGCCTCTCTCTCTCATCATCCATGACTACACACCAACCCCAATTTTCACAGGAACAATATATAACCGGAACGAGGCACAGGAAGAGGGGTGAGAGCCAGGTTAACATCCTCATACTACCTCTAGGGGATAATTTGATTTTGGATCCCTAGGTTTAAAAAGGTCTGCGTAAATGTCTCGATGGCTGGCGCATAGAGGCGTTTAGAGAAATTGATGGAGGGATGGAGGATGGGAGCTTAATTGTGTTGTGTATTTGGCAGAGTGCAGACAGCCATCAGCTCACCGAGACGCACTCAAGGCGAGCCCTGCGTGACTGGCATGCTGATCAGCTGGACAATGCAGACCTCCCTCTCTCCCTCCCTCCCTCTCCTGATTTGCACAGCTTCTTTTCCCCTGCCATTTCCCTCTCTTTCCTCACATTTATCTGAGACGCAATGTTCCGTTTATGTCAGCATCAAGCTGCCGGCAAGGCAAAAGCGCTCGCCATTGACTTTCCTACTTGCAGTCACTCAATTCGCAGTCAACAGGTCTCTACATTCTCATCTCATCTCATTATCTCTAGCCGCTTTATCCTGTTGTACAGGGTCGCAAGCAAGCTGGAGCCTATCCCAGCTGACTACGGGGGAAAGGCGGGGTACACCCTGGACAAGTCGCCAGGTCATCACAGGGCTGACACAGACACTAGGGCTGTAACGATACACCCAACTCATGATTCGAATCGCGATTTTTGACCCACGATTCGATACGCCCACGATTTTTTTTAAAATAGTAAATTTGACTTATTAACATTTACTTACTTACATTAACTATTTAATAACAAATAATTCAGACCACTGCAGAGAATGAGTAATATGTATGCAAAAATGAACAAATGTATATCCAAAGATTTGTTTTATTTCTCAAAATAATACCGTTGAGCCGGAAGCTCTGTTTTTTTCGGTTCTGAAAAAGTCATTTTTCCCCAAATCGTGTAAATCCGTTAAGATTTTTTTTTGGGGGGGTGGCTCTCTCACTGTCTCACTCTCATAGGGCCAATGATTTTCTGTGATCGCGGAAAACAGATGGAAATTACGGAATTTTTATGGTGAAACATTGCTCGCGTGTCAAAATGTAACTGCCGCAGAAGGCTTCCGCCCAAGCAGACATGCCTTCAGTGTTGCCAGATATTGCTAACGTTTTCCACCCCAAAATATGTTCAAAACCAGCCAAAAAGCACCTAAACCTGCCCAATCTGGCAACACTGCATGCCTTTCCGGTCAAGTGATTGGCTTGTGGCACACCTAGCCAGCCAATGAGCTGCTTGTTTACAGATTCGCTCCCCGCGTCGCAACCAGAATGGCGACCGCTTAAAAGAAACGAATGCTCTGCCAGTGGCGAGTGTGGACGTTGCGTGACTCGCAGAAGATTGTCGCAGGTCGGCGAAAAAACGACTTACTAATAGATATAAAAAAATAAAAGTAATTTAAGTAAGTTTAAAATGTAATTTAAATAAAAAGTAAAGTATTCATAAATTGAAGTTTGGAAGCGCCTCTGTTTTTGGGCTGAGGAGAAGTTTGAAAGGGTGTACCGCGATTCTGCCTTTTTGTATCGCGATACGGATCGTGGCTCTGCGTATCGCGATTTCGATACGCTTATCGTTACAGCCCTAATAGACACAGACAACCATTCACACCTACGGTCAATTTAGAGTCACCAGTTAACCTAACCTGCATGCTTTTGGACTGTGGGGGAAACCGGAGCACCCGGAGGAAACCCATGCGGACACGGGGAGAACATGCAAACTCCACACAGAAAGGCCCTCGCCGGCCCCGGGGCTCGAACCCAGGACCTTCTTGCTGTGAGGCGACAGCGCTAACCACTACACCACCGTGCCACCCAGGTCTCTACATTGTTTTAGTTAATCAAAAATCAATGCAAAAAGTTTAAATGCTGTCGAATGAGAGTGCACGATAAAGCAAATCAGGGAATACTTCTCAAAAACACACTAGTCATACTCGTGATACACTTGTGACTCAGTGTTCATATCTTCTTAAAGGTAGACTGCCTTTCAGATTTTTCAAGTGGAGGTCATGAAAAGAAGTTTCCCTGACACCCAATTATTTTTGTTTAGTGGACCGAAAGCTACTGCATTCAAATCACAGACTTTGAATTTTATTAGTTTTTTTTTTAAATAGAACAATTAATGAAATGGAGGGCTACATGGCTCCAAATCCTCTGCTATTTTTCCTGCTTCACCATGACCCAATACAAGATACCATGCCATGCATCACGTATGGGCTTTCCTCGTTCACGCAAGGCATTGTGGGATGCAAATTTGAAACAGGAGAGAACAATGTGCAAATGAAACGTGAAAGACCGACTACAGTAATGGGAAGCAAGCGAGGAAAGGAGAGGAAAAAAAATTGTTGTAAAGGAGTCAAAGATAAACCTGCGCATGCGCACACAGACTTCCTTTGTCTGCATGACTGCGCGAAGCAAGCGATTTCATGCACATTATTTGCTCGGGAATCCCCTCAAATTAAATAACTTCCCAGCCACAGAATGGTCTGATATTTTGTGAAATAGTACAGAAATAAAAACATGCAATGACCAAATGTCAGAGGGAACTACATTTCACCGATTTTATGAAATCGAAAGGCAGTCTCACTTTAAGGCAAATTTGATTTTAGAATTAACAGTAGTCATATTTTAGTCCTTTAGTTAGGCCAAAAAAAAAAAAAAAAGTTTCTCCGGTAACCTGACCGATCGAGAATTTCCGCGTCGAAATTGCCAACAGTAAAGTTATTACAAATTTCCCTCGATATTTTAGTGTAAGCGGCGTTAGTTTGTCATAATTTTTTGTTTCAACGCATTCAAGTTGTGAAAGAAACGATAAAAAGTAAAATGTTTCGCCACTTCTATCAGCCCTCCTGCATAAACATGGAAGCGCACTTGTACACTGAAGGAGGAAGGGAAAACTGAGCCGAGCCGCCATTTTGAATCCTCATTCAAGGCTGTAATGCAAATTGCTTCCTCTTCAGTATACAAGTGCACTTCCATGGCAGGGAAAAACACTACGTTTTGCCGCCTATGTAGTCCCCTATTTATACAAATAGGAGTCATTCAGGATTCAGCCATGTTTTTGCTCGACCCAAGTTCTACAGTAGGCTAGGCTAGGCCGTCTGCTTTTAATGGAAGTAGCCTAGGACGTTATTTTCACGTTATTTCTTGATAAAGGTGTTTTCATGTTATTACATGAAAGTATCATGAAATAACGTGATAATTTCATATCAAGAAGTTACGTGATGTTATTACATGATAAATATATTGTAAAAACGTGATAACTTTAACAATATCTTTTCATGTAATTACTTGATTCTAAGCCAATTTTTTTTTTTTGTGGCAGCAGTACGCTTCCGTAGATCATAACTCAAACTCTTGATTTTTTTTTTTTATTCGTTTAAAGATTTAAAACACTTATTTTATTATGATGTGTGGTATAAAGGATTCTGTGCCAAAATACTATTTTGTAAGATGCTTACTTGTGTTAATTTTTTCGAACAAAATAAAAAAAATTGAGAGAAAAAAAAAAAAATTTCCTACCTACCGACCTTATTTTAGTATTTCATGTTACCGGAAACACTTTTTTTTTTTTTTGGCCTTATTGAGAGTTTTAGTCTAGCTTTAGCTGATAACAGTTTGTCATGAAATTAAAGGTTTTGATCTGCCCCCCCTTTGAATTTCCCTGACTTTTTTTTTTAAAACGCATTTCCTAAGCATGAATTGCTTCTTAAATGGAATGACCAATCACTCCACTCAAATATTCCTTAGACAGACTGGCATTACAGGCTTACTAAAGCTTCTCAATCTCTGATGTACACTGGCTGAAACGATCATATGGCTATGATTTGGTCTGTAACATGCAGCATCTCCTTCAGAAAGAAATCATTGCTTTTAATCTTACTGTAATAAGCCCATTTATTTTTTTCGCGGTCGGGTTTCCATCAAATCCTGCGGTCAGATTGGCTGGCAAGCG
This sequence comes from Neoarius graeffei, assembly GCF_027579695.1. Lineage (NCBI taxonomy): Eukaryota > Metazoa > Chordata > Actinopteri > Siluriformes > Ariidae > Neoarius > Neoarius graeffei. The sequence continues at coordinate 41,353,488 of NC_083595.1, read as the reverse complement.
GGTCCGTATCCTACGATACGGTCCCCAGTTATGGACCTCTGGCGACTCGCTCGTTCACAACAACAAACATAGCATTTTTTGTCAACATTTATCTTTTTTTTTAATAAGATTTATTTATAAGATTATCAAAAATCTTATAAATTTTTGCCAGCATTTCTCAGGAGAATAGCATTAATTTTACAGCATGGATAGCGATAACGACAGTCTTCACAGTGAAAGCGAGTTTTACTACCCTGAGGAAGAAGAAATAAGATAAAACAAAACATTTCAGGAGAAAACTAAAAACCTGTAACTGTTGCTAACGCCAAGCAAAAACATAGCTGAATCCTGAATGACTCAATTTTGTTTAAAATAGGGGACTACATAGGTGGGAAAATGTAGGGTTTTTTCCCCCCTGCACTTGTATACCGAGGAGGAAGCAATTTGCATTACAGCCGTGAATAAGGATTCAAAACAGCGGCTCGGCTTGGTTTTCCCTTTCGGGCGCTCTTGTTTTCTGTTAGAATTTGGTAAAGAAAAAAAATATATATATTATTTACCAGTTTAAGGTCGGTCCATACGGTGAAATACCATGACCTCGGCCAGTACTTTCAAGACCTCTGTCACGGTATTTCATGATATGGACCGCCCAGCTGGTAAATAACATTTATTACACAGCAAAGAGAATTAATTTTTGGTTAAAGCATCCTAGCTCTAGCTAGTATTAATGGTACCCTATGGGTAAAGCATTTACTTACAAAGTAATATCGAAAAGGTTGCTAACGTTACCAAACGAGTAGGACATATTTCTCAAACTCCACTGTGCGAGTTCATACACAGATCAGAAAAGACTTTCTAGCTGTGTGCAAGACCAAGCAAAGTCAATGTGGAGAAGGAGAAAAAAGGAAAAAAGAGGGGTAAAAAGTTCCATTTTTGTCTGATAGATTGGTTCAGGCATTTTTTCATCCTTGAATTTATTAGATGAGGAAAATGTCATTCTGTGACAGTCAAATTTTGAGTAGATGATTACATTTATTTATTTATCTACCTTCATTTATTACTTATACTGTATATGAAGAATAATACTGAACATTTCTCACAGTAGTTTTAATCAACAAAAAGAACACAAAGTCCATCCGCCTGGTTTGGCCTTGAAAAAAGTCCATCAATATAATTGCACGTTTAAGTCCTTTTAAAGCAGATATGCAGAACCATGGCCTCACTTTCGTTTATAAAATGCCTTGAGACCTCAAGAATGGCACAGGAATAGTTTGAAGCGTTAACAATAAACCTAATTTTTAGGATTAAAGTGATTTATATAGGTAGTGGTCTGAGTGAATGACCTTGACGTCCGTAACGTCACAGCAGGAAGTCTATCGGTCTCATCGCCATTTCCGCTATACTAAAACACAGAGCTGACTGCAACTCCGATCCTCCATTTTGAGCTAATTTATCACCATGCCACGGAGATGTGTTGCTGCACTCGCCAGCAACATGACAGAAGGTGGATTTACGTTGCATTCATGGTCCAAGAATGTTCAAACTGGAAAGATTTGGACGCGTTTTGCGAGTTGTTCACAGGCACATTGGGCACCTATGAAGTGGTCTCTCCTCTGCTCTGCACATTTTACTGAAGACTCGTATGAGACCTCTGATCTGTTGAGGAGTGTTGGCTATAAGCCCGTATTGAAAGAGGGTGCAGTACCAACAATTAAAGAATACTACAAGAAAAGTATTTTATTTATTAAGCCAAGTTCAGTTGCACCAGTCCTCCCGGAGTGAGCCGAGGGTTGTTGCTAAAACTCGGGATGGAAACAGAAGTGACATATTGCTCGGGCAGTGACCTCCCCGCGGTTGCTGCTAAAACTGGTGACGTCCCGTTCCGTCCCGGGTTTTAGTAATTGCCTGAGCCGAGCAGTAACGGTGGAGTACTCCACATGGACAAAATAGAGAATGAGTGGAGCAGCCGTCTGATTTCTAAACTGGATATTGCTGCCATCTCGCCCTTACATGGAAGAAGTGAATGAATGGAGAACTGAACGAACAACTGAAAGTCAGATTGTTTCAAAACAAATCGGCCACAAGGTCAGCCTTCAAGAAGTGAGAACACAGACGGGTAAGCTCCAACTCTCATTTGGATTAAAAAAAAAAAACCCACACAACACGTTGTTTACCTGCATTTAGATTAATACATGTAACTTGTATTGTGTATTTAAGTTACCGGTATAAGATTATTTCATTTGCTTCAGAATGTGATTGTCTCAGTTCATCTGATTATTTAATTGGCCTTTTATGTTTTATCAGTGAAAATGCATGCATGTACATTGCATAAGTTATAACACCTATCCTGTTTTAATGAGTCAACCCACAATCAGTGAAGTCAAATCAGTCTTAGTTGAGCAAGTTGGCAACGGTATTTCTTAAGGCCAATTTATGCTGACAACCCAGTCCTCGCAGACGGCGCCACAGATAGCGTCTGTGTAGCCCCCCCACCTTCGCAGACGCTCTGCGCGCACCTCCCAAAAATTGTGACCACCGCAGAAGCCTCGCAGACAGCGTCGCAGACAAGAGGGCTCTGATTGGTCCACTCTACATCCGCTGTACACGCACTTCCGCTTCCCTACTTTCCCGGTTTGGTTTGTTTTCACGACCGCCATTTTTAAAAACACGAGTGAAGATGGAGCAGCACAAAGAGCGGTTGATCAAGGAAGTACGTACATTTATACGACTTCAGTTCTAGTCATTATAAGTAACCGGAGGATAAACACTCCACTAACCACACCCACCAACTACTCCTAGCGATTTTGCGACTTTGCGCCCCCTTGCGTTGTGGCGGTGAATAACATCGCGCACGCCTATTACTCCCCGCTCAACGATAAATTACAACTGTCTGCGAAAAGCTATCTGCAAAAGCCTTGTCGCAAGAGCATGCAGAGGCCTTTACTTTTCACCATAAATTTTTTTATTTATATGACTTTGTAAAAGGCCTCGGCCTTAAAACAGGGATGTGATTTGGGGCTGGTGAAATTATCTGAAAATTTTAGCCGGGGGGCTGGGGGCCACAGGCCCCCAGCTGGTCCAGGGCAGCGGCCTGGTGGGGGGACAAGGGGGGGAAGCCCCCCGAAGCTCCTGGGTTCTGGGGTTTTCTGACTTAAAAATTGTACTAAAATGGCAAGCAAACACACAAGAAAAAAAACTTGTCATGATTAACAAATTCAAGCCAATTTAATGGTCAACATGCAACTCTGACACACACTCTTGCTCACTCTCACACACACACACACACACACACACACACTCGCTCGCTCACACACACACACACACACACTCACTCTCGCTCACACCCCCCCCCCAAAGAACCAGCGCGAGCAGGGCCTGCTAGCCCCGCGCCTTGTGACGTAATTCGTCCCGAGGCGAGCCGCGGTTTTTCTCCAACCATTCCCAGCGGAACTTTTTTTTTCACTATTCTGTCAATTTCTTTAACTCGATTTGCATCTTTACGCCTCGATCACGGAGGCTGCCATCTTTCAACTCTTTGTTTGAAGCGAGCTTACGTACAGCTATCTAACAAGCGCGTTCACTGGTTGTTACAGAGCGATGAGCCAATCACGTACCTCGTTTCATCTCATTGATGCAATTGCGTCAATGAGATGAAACGAGGTACGTGATTGGCTCATCGCTCTGTAACAACCAATGAACGCGCTTGTTAGATAGCTGTACGTAAGCTCACTTCAAACAAAGAGTTGAAAGATGGCAGCCTCCGTGATCGAGGCGTAAAGATGCAAATCCGAGGCTGCCATCTTTCAAACAAAGTCGGAACGAATAGGATACGAATGTGGATGAGAGAAAAATCGGAAAAAAAAAATTTTTCTTCAAGTTTTGAGGTGAAAAAAGCGGAATTCCGCGAATTCGCGGAAAAATCACATCCCTGTTAAAACCGGTTACTGTAGTGACGTCACGGACTCAGGGCTGGCTGGCTCAGCGGGGCGACTTGAATGCCAACTCTGCGGTCGAGTTTAACTCAAAAATATATTCTTTATTCCCATTTATGCAGCATACAAGAGTCAAGGATGGAGATACTATCCACTCAAATTTATTTAAAAATAAAGGTTCTGCGTATCTGCTTCAAGGACCAAAACATCCCCATAAAGATTAATTAATTAATTAATAAAACCAACAAGTCGAAGACTACTGGGGCATTTGCCTAAAAGTCAATAAACGTCCCTTACAAAGATGGTAAAAGCAAATTCTGTGTGGCATTGGAGGGGTGGTTTTAAGGTATATTATATATATAAATAAATAAGTCATGCTAAACGCAGCTGCTACTCTCCTTTAATTCAAAAGAGCAGCTGCCTGGCCCCCTGCCACAGAGAAAGAGAAAAAGAAAGTGATGGAATCTCTCACAGATTAAAAAGTCATACATTACAACACTTCAATTAGTCAGTCAGGGATGGCGAAAGAGCAGTGAAAGAAGCGGGGGAGAGAGAGAGAGCGAGAACGAGAGAGCAGGGTGTGGCATGTAGCAGGAATACCCGAGACAAACGAAGTATGGAAAAATGGAGACTAACATAATAAACGGAAAAGTGGTGGAGAAGGAATTAAAAAAAGAGGAAGCAAGAAAGAGGGTAAAAAGCCAAAAAAGTGACACAAAGTCCCTAAAAAGGAAAAGAAAAAGAGAGCAGACGGTGTTCACTCTACTGACTTTAAACACAAACAGATGGGGTGTAGTGCAACCTCAGTGGAAAGGGATGATGTGAAGCAGAGAGAGAAGTGTAACTTGCAGACTTTTTTTAGACGGAGAAAGAACAGGGGCCATTACTGGGGGGTGGAAGGAATTTTCCTCCAACCTTTTTCAACACCAGAGCATGGGCTTTATGTTTTTCTTCTGTGACGTGCAGTACAGAACATCATGCCTTAACTACCATTAATCTACAACCGCAATCGTTACTGTTTAACTTATTATTCGTTATTAATTACGCCACAGTGCCGATTGGTCAGACGGTGCTCATCTTTTACGACATGAATTTGAAAGGTGCACTCATAATTAGGGATGTCCCGATCAGGTTTTTTTGCCCTCCGATCCGATACCGATCATTTGATTTTGAGTATCTGCCGATACCGAGTCCCGATCCGATACTTCTTATAATCCATAAAAAATAAAGACGAGGAAAGAAACGGATCCAGGATGTTCCTCATTTTTTATTTAACACCTTATTTTAACATCCAACAACTTCGTTAGCAAACAGAGCACTTACGTGAGGCAGTTTGAACAATAAATTAAAAAAAATAACCTTAAAATACCTGGCAGGAATGTAAACAAAAAAAACAAACAAACAAAAAATAAAGTGCCACAGTGCCGGTAATTTGCTTTTAAGAACGCATCTCACAGTGGTGTACAGTAATTTCAATTAAGGAAATGAACGTTTTTCTTGATGAAAACAAGCATTTCTACCCTTTCAGGTTTGAGCCCGTTTCTTTTGTCACCCAACGAAAAAAAAAAAAAAAAGATCTCATGCTTTGCTTTCCGCTTCGAACTGGTTCCGTGTTCAACTTTGCCGGCAACAGGCAGCCAATAACCAATAGCGTCTCCGCTACAAAGTGATGTCATGCCGCACGCGTTGATGTTGCTGTGTTGAGACAAGAGGTCTGGTCTCACTCTGTGCCAATGCATAGCTATTGATGTGTTAAAAATGAGAATATATTATATAGATATATATCCGATCCCTGATCGGGAGGCAATGCCCGATTCCGATCGAGTCTGAAACCATGTGATCGGGCCCGATTTCCGATCACGTGACTGGATCGGGACATCCCTACTCATAATACATTATAATAACAAGGTCATGACGGTCATGATACATAATCCTCGATATGAAGACATTTAATGTAAGAACACACCGATTGAACATTTACAAGGAGTCTTCAGTGTCGGTGCTTTGTAATGTCAGTAAGTTTTCCACCAGAGGAAAGTCTTCAGGTTACTTGGTAACATAGCAAAGCTTTTTTTTGGTCTAATTATCTTCAGCAGAAAGACAAAAGAGGAGGTTTGTGAGGGAACGACCGTATACAGCGGCTATAAAGCAAAGAAACTGTAAACGTTGACAAACTGCAGCAGGATAAAGGAAGAACACACTTATGGATGCGCGGTTTTTAGAAAGCTTCAGGGTGGGCATTGTTCAAGACCACCCATTCTATACGAACGCGCTTCCTGCCTACAACTACGGAGATGACTGCTTTAGAAACGCTGCCTTTTTCTTTAAGAGACTTTGTCAGGCTACATCCTCTCCTTCATGAGTTCAGCCCTACAGACCTTGGCCTTGCTGGGTATAATTTAGACATAATGACACCGTTCTCCTTCTTGTTTGCATTTTTTTTCCCCTCTGTCTTCTTTTGGACAGAATATTTACTCTCCACAGCTTCCACTGATTATAGTCATCTCACTGGTAATGTAATATCCAGCACATCTGGGTGTTCCCTTCTTGATTGCATCAAGATCCAAATATAAATAAGCTGCTGTTATATGAATAGAAAACCTTCAACTTTTGGTCCATTTCTATTAAACCGCTCTGTGGAATACACGCGTGTCCTGAAAAGCTGATACAGATACGGAGATCTTCTGAGACAGCATTCCTTTGTGTAGGCACATATATACACACACTTCCTTTGGTTCAACTGCTGATATAGCTTGGGTATAAATTTAGAGAAGCTGACTTCCTTTGAGAAGAATCCTGGGAGGATGTGCGTGCTTACGGCCATTCTCTAGCATCTAACGGTCCTGACCCTTGACTTGAAGTCCAACTTGTTTCCAAAATGCTAATAACCTGATGCTCTCATTCCAGCTATATTATTTCAAGCAGCATCACATGTTCATTATGATGAGCAAGCATTAGAGCAGATAACCTCTGAGAAAAAGCACTTTTTTTTTTTTAAAGTAGATCCTGGTTTTAATTGTAATATTAATGCACTTGTTTGGACTTCAATCCAACAAGTGCCCAACCACAAACATGAATAAATCAAAATCAAATCAACAATGCGCTCGAGACATCTGCTTATTAAGCAGATTGATCCTGTTTGGGAGTTTTCAAACAGGTGTGGTCTTTCTGCCTGCTTGGCAGCCAGCCACAAATGCACTTTTCCTTTCGCATCCTTTAAAAGCTCTTAAAAGTAGACCCTTAAACGGCCCTTTCCTCTTTTCAGATTCAATTAAAGCAATATAATGACGATGTCCTGCATGGCTTGCAAAGACGCACTTTCCAAACGCTCAAGATTTAATAATGGTACACAAGAGGTCACTCTGTAGGAGAGGGTTTCCCATTCAATACATGGACATCAGCTTACATGAAGTATACACAACACCAACTGATTAGCCGATAAATTTTAAGTGCAAAATAAGTGTTTAGACATGCTCAGTATAAAATTCACCATGCAGCAGCGTTTAGTTTAAAAAATAAAATAGGGCGAGATTTCTTTTCAGCTTAAAGGAACAGTCCACCGTACTTCCATAATGAAATATGTTCTTCTCTGAATTGAGACGAGCTGATCCGTACCTCTCCGAGCTTTGCGCGACCTCCCAGTCAGTCAGACGCGCTGTCACTCCTGTTAGCAATGTAGCTAGGCTCAGTATGGCCAATGGTATTTTTTGGGGCTGTAGTTAGATGCGACCAAACTCTTCCGCGTTTTTCCTGTTTACATAGGTTTATATGACCAGTGACATGAAACAAAGTTCAGTTACACAAATTGAAACGTAGCGATTTTCTATGCTATGGAAAGACCGCACTATAATGACAGGCGTACTAACACCTTCTGCGCGCTTTGACAGCGCATTGATATCTTCACTCCTGTTTTCCCCCTCTCCCCCGCAGGCTACTTGTCTTGGTGGTCACGTTGGTTGTATTGACGGAAGTTGGGGGGGGGCGGGGGGAGAGGAAAAAAAAAAAAAACAGGAGTGAAGGCATCAATGCCACGTTTCAATTTGTGTAACTGAACTTTGTTTCATGTCACTGGTCATATAAACCTATGTAAACAGGAAAAACGAGGAAGAGTTTGGTCGCATCTAACTACAGCCCCAAAAAATACCATTGGCCATACTGAGCCTAGCTACATTGCTAACAGGAGTGACAGCGCGTCTGACTGACTGGGAGGTCGCGCAAAGCTCGGAGAGGTACAGAGCAGCTCGTCTCAATTCAGAGAAGAACATATTTCATTATGGAAGTACGGTGGACTGTTCCTTTAAGATTTTTTTTAAAAATAAAACAGGCACCTCCCAATTTGTCTTGCAATTCATGTAATTGACAAATGCAGTTTCAGTTAGAACAGTGTGAGGAAAATAAGCGAGGGGAAAAGGATGATGTGGTGGATGGTTTCCTGTGAGTAACCTTTCAACCTCATCACCAACATGGGAATTTCCAGCACAGTTAACTCAACCACCCTGAACTTTGTTTTTGTTTGTAGTTAAGATTTCTATCAGTGTTTTCTCCGTCAAATGATCAAGTTCTTGAAGGTACAGGCTTAAAAGTTAAACAAAGTTATCGAAACTTCACAAAAAGTCCCTCACCAGCATTTTTCTGTACCACAGCAGATCATTTCTTGAGGTGAGCACAGAGGCCCCATCTGGTGTCATCGAGACCAACAACTTCGAGACTTCGATACGAGAATATAATATTCTTGATGGGTTTTTATGTGTTTAAAAGGAGTTGGATGGGGTGAGGCAGTAACAGGTGACTCATATCCTACAGACACATGCATACGCATGCACAATGAGCGGAAAAACAGCACAAGAAGTGACATGATGGGCATTTTTGTTTAAACGGGAAACTTAAGGGTAGGGAATAAATGTGAACAGACTGTACAGTGACAGTTTATCCGTTTACCGAAACACTCCTAGAATAACCCCACACACAGGCGGAGTGAGGCTGCTTGTGTGTAGAACACCACAATAGGAAATGACCAGCATTACAAAAGTATGGTTCATTCTGTTCCTTCCTAAGCAGACTGTCCTGAAAGGTCAACTGAATTAGACCGAATTTAAAAAACAAAACAAAACAAAAAAAAAACCCTTAACACTTGAGGAAAAGTTAATACAAGAATCTCATGTCAAACATTTCATAACACTGGATCACTTTAAATATTTTACCCAATTACTCAAAATTACTTACATACCGGTTGTCCCCCCCCCGCCGTGCGAAGCCTTTGAAAAATTGAGGCTACAATGGGACATTCTGATAGCCTAGTAAACTAGACCCACCCGCCTAGCGGCCAAAAATATTTTTGCCTATGAGTGGGTCTAGCCTCGCACCACATCAACAAAACATCCCGGGCATCAAATCGTGCCCGCCAATCACAACGCAAGGTTTTTGTTTGGATTCTTTGGGCGGGCTTTTGCAGGAGTGACGACAAGGCTGCGCGACGCTGGAGAAAGCACAGCAGGAAAGATGGCTACGGCTAGTGAACAGCGCGCGTTTGACTCCGCTTTGGAATCGTTTTAGAAGAATTAGACTTGGAGTTTTCGTTGAAACATGAGCAGGAAGAGGCTCTCCGCTCATTCCTTTTCAAGAAGGACGTTTTCGCTGTTTTGCCGACCGGCTATGGCAAAAGTCTGATCTACCAGCTGGCTCTGCTCATAGCCAAAAGGATGGGCTAGTTTGTGCAGTACGAAGAATTAATAAACAGCTTTGAAACATTACTTTTTGATTGTTTTTTATTTTCCCGTTATTTTAAATTTAAGGGAAATTATTTCACCAAACACCACTAAATAAAAATAAAAACTCTCAAAAACAGTTTAAGCAAACCCTTGAAAAACACTTGGAAAAAAAAAAAAAAAGTATGTTAAGTATGTGGTACAGACTCCAAACTTGTGGTCATTATCTCCAAACTTCTTAATATCTAGAACCTGTTTATTAATTAATACGCATTTTGAAAAATTATTTATTTCAAGGCCTCCCCCACTGCTTTCTGTCGCTCTGACTATGTCACAGTCACTGTTGCGCTGATTGGTCAGAGCGTTGGCCTATACGCACAGAGACAGTTTGAAAGACAGCAGGTTGTTCCTCCCACACCCTTCGGAAATGTCTACGAGCGAGGCCAGACTAAATATTCACATTTAGTCTGGCTTGCCAGGCTAACATTCTGAGGCTATCTATCTGACAGGGAAATTGTAACAAATTGTCTGTCAACATTGAAAAAGAAAGAAGTAATCATCTTCTGCCCCGGACAGTCTTTGGCTTTCTTCCGTTTCGTGCCGCGGGATAACATCTTTAAATGCTCAAGTGTCAACAAAAACAACTCGCGGACTACTTCTGTCAAAAGCTCCCGCGCCGGTGGGTGAAAGGTCATTCGGTCTCGAGAAATCTCGCTCTACAAGTCAGCTGACCTTGTATGTAACCCATGTTAAATCTCGCGAGAGCAGCCGCGACAAGTAAACATGGCACCTCAGTCTGGAAAACGCCAATTTGGATTGTTTTTGCACCGTCTGGCGGTGTATCTACTATGATTGGAATATTTTTGGAGCAATTATAACGTATTTGATGATCAGACACATTGTCATGTGGTGTTGCTGGGATGTTTTAACAGAGAAAAGATCGTTTTGAGAAAGATTGCATGTTGTGCAGTATCATTCATATATATATATATATATATATATATATATATATATATATATATATATATATGTGCATGGCCCAAATGTGACTTGGGGTTCAATCGGCATTTCGGTAAGGGGCGCACGACGAGAGTAAGAAGGCGCAGCGCCCCTGTTCCCCGGTTTAGATGAAAGCCTGCATGTTATTTACCAGCTGGGAGGTCCGTATCGTGAAATACCGTGACCGAGGTCTTGAAAGTATCGACCGACACCCTCTGGGCCGAGGTCAGTATTCAAGGCTGAGGTCACGGTATTTCACCATACGGACCGACCTTAAGCTGGTAAATAATTTTTTTTTTCTTTACCAAATTCTAACAGGCGGCACAGTATGTTAGACTCGTATCCTACAGACACATGCATACGCATGCACAATGAGCGGAAGAACAGCACTCATTGCCACAACATAATCCCTCTTCAGGCCTTTTGGCCAGCGGCGGATAATAAAACTGAAAAGGTCACAATGATAAGGTCCTACATACTGTACTGATAAGAGTTCTTGCAACTTTCCTTCAAGAATGAGCAAACTTAACTGTCAAAACATGTCTCAATTTAGTTTTTGTTATTTTGTCATTAGTACGAAAACTGCAGAGGTTTGGAAACCTGAAATCGGTCCACACCCATGTTTTAAGACCGTCATTGTGGCTTCTCCTAACACTTTTCTAGAATACCTCAGGCTGAAGTTAATTCGCTTCCATAATCTAGTTGCTTTGGAATGCTGTTATTATAGGCTGTCTTTTGGCTTCATGACTAATGAATGAGTATTTGCAGCAGACAGTTTGAAGTAGTTAAAGATAATACTGAATCTGTAATCTCTCACAACAAAATCAAAATTCATCACTTTTTTGGAGGGGGAGAAAAAAAAAAAGTTGCTCTCACGTGCCGTTTCTACCATTACAGACAGACTTAGATTAGGAAGTGAGCAGTCATGGCTTAGTGGTTAACGTTCTGACTGGAAGGTTGCGAGTTCCCAAATCCCAGAACTGATATAGAGACACTGCTGGGTCTTTGAACAAAACCTATTAACCCTTACCTGCTTGGACTTGAGATCCTGTCTCAAACGCAAACTGCTTTGGATTTAAAAAAAAAAAAAAAAAAAAAAAAAGGGTTTGAGTAAATATAAATCAGAACAGACGCAACACACCAACCAGTAGTCGATCTACATTTTGAAAATGCCTAAGAAAAGCTAAGCTCAACTGTTTCATTTCAATTTTTTTTTTTTGGGGGGGGGGGACAGACAAAATGGCTTAAAATTAAATTAAATGGAGATACTGGGATAATTTTCTAGCATCCAATCAGCAACTTGTTTCTGTGCAGCTTTTAATTTTAGGCTGTAATTTCTTGTACAAGTATTCTCCTGGTAATGTATATTAGGGCTGGATAATAAGACAAATCTAATATATTACAAATCAATACACATCACTGATCAAAAATTTATATATTACTACCTACATGTAGGTCAAATAGAAGTTAAAATATTGTTATTGAATGTTAAATCATTCAGATATTAAGGCCCTGTTTACATTATTTCGAATCAGCGGATCATCAGATTAACGTTTTTAAAACGATTCGCGTACACACAATTTCTGTGCCCGCAACAAAACCGTTCCCCGTGCACACAGCAACGCCAATACACGGATACGCTAATCACATGACTAATTAGATGGCACGTCACGTGATCCCAGTGCATATCGGGCATGTGCAAGTCACTCACCACTTGCAAGTGGAAGGATGTCATTGTAAAAAAAATGAAGTATGCCAGTCTGTTATCGGCGGTACTGGTACTACAATGACGCCTTTTTTACACCGTGTATGGCCTTCGTGTTTATGCTAGAAGGATCTAACAGTGTTCGGTACACTCTTCACCTCGCAGAACGGCTGTTTTTTCCGATTACAACAAGACTATTTAGTGCTACGGTAACCAACACACTTCCTGTATTGCTCATTCACATGACCAACGCCAGCGAATCAGGAAGGTGGATGTCACAGTGACGTTGTCCAATGACGACGTCAGCTAGAGCTCAGCACTGCGTATCCCCGTTCCTCAATGTTTACACAGCACCGGATCAGATACGTACTGGGTTGAATACGTGGGCCCTGGCGGATTCAAACTGTTCCGCCTGTGGAGTCGTTTCCCGGCGTTTTAATGTGCACGGACAGTGCATCTGCAACGAAAACGATACGGATACGGTCTAATGTAAACACCACCTAAGTAAAAGCACAGATGGACTAGCAGTTTTTCAAGTTCCCCCCTAGGGTGGTCTCGAAATGTATGGGAAAATTTTTTTTACCAAAACATTCCGACCACCCTACCATTTTTTTTTACATAGGCTAAAAGAAGGCAACAAGCAAAATTTCAGAAAAATTGGTTAACATTTAGAGGTGCCACACGAGGCTGCAAATCGGGTTAAGCCATTAACATTAGTTGGTGTGTAGACTGTTGTAGAGAAGATCTCAAACCCCCCAAAAGTCACAGTTCTAGAGGGAATATGCCACTTCTATAAAAAAGAAGGGGCAGGAAGAGTTTATAGACTGATAGAAGGTTAACTTTCATGCACTAAGGGGTTCTTAAACAATGAGCACTGATCGTAATATGCTGATGAAGTTGTGAATGTTTTTCTTTATGTTTTTCAGATGGCTAGCAACAGTAATACAAGCAGTACCGGCGGTGCAAAGCACAAAACCAGAAAGGACAATTATGTTTGGTTAATTGGTCCCACTTCCAAGGAACTGTCTGGGAGAAAGCTTCCTTCTGCTAGGGAAGTCCTTAGTGTGTTCTTTTATCTCCACAAGATACCATAATACCGAAGGGTTTAGAAAATCACAGACAAGTAATAGCTATTGTTACTTTGAACACAGGAAGTTATATTACTGTATTGTTTGTATTAATATGAAACAGTTAATAAGCCACATCATTTTATATTGTGTCTTGAGTGAAAACTTTAATGGCTTTGTGGCACCTCTAAACATTGTTCAATCTTAACCAAATTTTGCACAATAACTTTAGGCAATGTATATATTTAAAAAAAAAAAAAGAAAGATGGTCGTAACAAAATCCTAAAAATAAATAAATAAAAATTCGGGGACCACCCTATCCCCCCCCCACTGTGGCTCATGAAAATTTCACTGGTTGTTGTGAAATAATATTTTTGCCCCATCGCTCATTGTTAAAGTACATGTTTACACCAAGATATAACTTACATATTTTACATTTAGGCCAAGTTTACATTAGACCGTATCCGTCTCGTTTTCTTCGCGGATGCACTGTCCGTTTACATTAAACCACCTGGAAATGGGAATCCGCCAGGGTCCACGTATTCAATCCAGATCGTGTCAGCTCCGGTGCTGTGTAAACATTGAGAATACGCGGATACGCTGTGCTGAGCTCTAGCTGGCGTCGTCATTGGACAACGTCACTGTGACATCCACCTTCCTGATTCGCTGGCGTTGGTCATGTGACGCGACTGCTGAAAAACGGCGCGGACTTCCGCCTTGTATCACCTTTCATTAAAGAGTATAAAAGTATGAAAATACTGCAAATACTGATGCAAATACTGCCCATTGTGTAGTTATGATTGTCTTTAGGCTTGCCATCCTTCCACTTGCAAGTGGTGATATGCGCTGGGATCACACACACAGCGGCCCAGTCCCGAATCACTGCTCGTCCGCTATACTCGCGCGCTCTGTGAGCTGCGCAAGGCCGGAGTGCGCACCCTCCAGAGGGCACTCGCTGTTCAGGTCGGAGTGATTTGGAGCGCAGGATGCCTGCGGAGCCGAGCGTATCCGTGTATTGGTGTTGCTGTGTGCACACGAATCGTTTTAAAAACGTTAATCTGATGATCCGCTGATACGGTCTAATGTAAACCCCACCTTAAACCACCAAAGAGCAGCATTTTACAATGTTCTCCAAATCACATTTCACAATTAAGTAGAGACTATGCATTCTACTTTTTTCCTATTTCTTGACCGGAAAGGAAAGCTTTCACTGACCAGATCTGTCTGCAAAAATGTTTTAAGACTACATAAACATGCACTGAGCAAGATGATTTCTCTCTCAAAAAATTCTGTCAAATGATTTATTTGGATAGAGTTTAGGTTGTGGTATGTCCACAACGTTAAATCAGATTTGCTCTCAAGTCTTAAAAGCAATATTTCACATAGATTTATGAATAGACATCAAATGCGGGGAAAATTCACGCCTACTGCTTAAGAAGCCCATTAGCCTGATGCATGAACTCGTCCGTGCTGGACCGAGACATTAACAAAGCAAAAGTACTCCGGTAATTTGGTTTCTATGGATAGATCACTCTCTTCCCATTAGGGATAATTGAGTCATCCCCAACCAATGCTCCTCGAGCACTGTTCTGTGCATTCTCCATGCAAGGCTAACCACACAACCCTGAGCGGATGCATTTTTCCTTCGCAAATTCAGTATTTTGAGGATTACAGTGGAGAAAAAGACGAGGGGGGGGGGGGGGGGTCATAAATCAACCACATGGTCATTGGACACCTACTGGGAGATATTTATCCCTCAAGCTCTTGTTTTAATCATATATAGCAACTTCTATGACTTATTCAGTAGTCTTGGGAGGACAAATCATAAATTTATTAGCTAGCCCACCAAGTAAGTAAGAGCTCTAATGTGTTTGCCCAGTCCTATGCTTTGGTTTCCTAGAAACTAATGGATTAGGTTAAAAGGGGTAGCGAATGCAAAGTAATATATGGTAAGCGAGCTAATTCAGTGCATTAATACAGATTATGAGATACAAATAATTTTACAGTCAGTCAGCCTCTAACAATGCTTCCAGTGTGCGACATTAGAAATCTTTGTGCCTTCAATAAAAATGCGAGTCATTGGATGCTTAGAGGTGTTCCGTCAACACATTGCATGTAAGAGATTTAATATCGGAATAGCGCCTATTTTTCACCTGACACGTTAAACCACACAGTGACCGTGTCTAGTGAGCAGGAGAATTATATGAAGGCTTTACATCAAACCTTATTTTCTTTCGCACCATTTCAATATCACCTGGCTAATAAAATCTGCACTACCAGATGGTGCCTTGGCTGATGTGTATAGTGCAGCAAGTGGTAGGGTTCAGAAAGTGTGCTTCAAGCCAGCGTGAAGCACATCAACTTTAAAATACATGTTCTACAGTGAAGGTATGCTAAATGGCCAAAAGTATGCAGACACCTGACCAAATCATGTCCATACGTGCTTGTTGAACATCCCAATCCGGAGTTAATCCTTCCTTTTTGCGGTTATAATTCCCTCCACTCTTCTGGGAAGGCTTCCCACTAGATTTCAGAACGTAGCTGTGGTGACTTTGTACTCATTCAGTCACAAGCGCAATACTGAGGCTGGGCACTGAACTTGAGTAAGGAGACTGGGGGTGTGGTCTGTTCAGTGGGGTTGAGGTCAGGGCTCTGTGGAGGCCACTAATGGTGCGTTCGTGTGCTATGGGAATTATGGTAAATAAACGCCGACATGGAAAGCACACATGAACGCCCCCTCTTGTGGTATTTTCCACTGGGCAACTCGTAGAAAATTTTGATGCACGAGTTGCCGAGATGAGATGAACTTTAACCTTTTCAACATGGCGGCGAGCGGTACAAGACTAGCTTATGAACCAAGAAAGAAGTGGTTTTCACCTACGGAAAGCTGACTCTCACCTTTTAAATGAGTCATGTTATGTATATTATATTATAATATGTATATTATAGCCTAATACAAAATATTTTGTGGCTGTCCAAAGAACGCCAACAATGATCTAGATACTGGCTACAGCCAAATTTCCAAAAACTGCGTGGCATTCAATGTGTTAAGAAAATCTCTACTTGTCATGATCAGGAAATATTCAGCATTATTTACCTTTTGACTTTTGATAACTCATATTCCTGCTGCAGCTGATGAACAAGGCAATCTATAATTGGTTTAGCCAAATAACAGGCCTGATTCTGAATCTGGGCCACCATCTTTAATTTGTCAACAACAACCAAAGCATGTGAACACAACACACTGGTAAATACCACTTACCAACTGGAAAATATCATCTTCCCATAGCACATGAACGCAGCATAATACTTCCACTCTTTGGTAAACCACGTCTTCATGGACCTTGGACCTCGCTACGTACATGGGGCACGGTTATAATGGAACAGGTTTGGGCCCGGCGGCACGGTGGTGTAGTGGTTAGCGCTGTCGCCTCACAGCAAGAAGGTCCTGGGTTTGAGCCCCGTGGCCGGCAAGGGCCTTTCTGTGCGGAGTTTGCATGTTCTCCCCGTGTCCGCGTGGGTTTCCTCCGGGTGCTCCGGTTTCCCCCACAGTCCAAAGACATGCAGGTTAGGTTAACTGGTGACTCTAAATTGACCGTAGGTGTGAATGGTTGTCTATGTGTCAGCCCTGTGATGACCTGGCGACTTGTCCAGGGTGTACCCCGCCTCTCGCCCGTAGTCAGCTGGGATAGGCTCCAGCTTGCCCGCGACCCTGTAGAAGGATAAAGCGGCTAGAGATAATATGAGAGAGAGGGGTTTGGGCCCCTTGGTTCCACTGAAGGGGACAACTTAAGACTACAGAACACAGACATTATAGACAACTGTGTGCTTACAACCTTGCGACAAACGTTTGAGGAAAGAACCACATACGGGGTGATGGTTAGGTGTCAAACAATTGGCCATATGTAGTTCTTTATATGAATCAGAGTTAGGATTTTAAGTTTGGATCAAACAATAGCTCATGTTATTTTAAAGGGTTAAACTCTATCCTCATAAGCCGCCTCCTCCTCTCTCTCTCTCCCCCATTTAATAATATAAATCTGCTTTCCTTCATCCTGTATTATGACTCTGTAGATTAGAGATAATAGGAGTGAGCCATGCCAGGCAGAGTGCAACATGGGAAGTCATGTTTCCCAACATATCAGGCTTACGGTTGTGTGCCATCTTACTAAAAAAAGCTCATCCAAGCTGAAGGCTTGGACTTTCTGAACATGAGAAATAAAGTGCACACTGCTTTACATTATTTTGACCTCACCCCACACCATACACTTGACCTTTGACCTATGCCGGCACGCGCAGATCTAAGAGACGCAAGATGTACTGTGCGCATACCAGCTCAGCCACCTGCTATCCAAGTGAAATATTGCAAGCAAGTTAGATAACGTTAACTGTCCTCGACGAAGAACGACATGGCCCGCATGAAAAAGCGCAAAGTGGACCAGGAAAACCAGCCGATCAAATCTGACTGGACTGATCGGTTTTGTTTTATTTTACCGGATCACGCCAATGCTAAACCTGGATCTCCAGCTACCTCACTGACAGGCCGCAGTATGTCTGGCTGAAGGACATCACGTCTGACACTGTAATTAGCAGCACCGGGGCACCCCAGGGCACGGTGCTGGCCCCTCTTCTCTTTACCCTGTACACCGCGGACTTCTGCTACAACTCGGAGCTGTGTCACATTCAGAAGTTTGCCGATGACATGGGTGTATCAGTGACGACAGAGAGGAGGAGTATAGGAGCCTGGTGAGGGACTTTGCTGTGTAGTGCAACAGGAACCATCTGCAGCTCAACACCTCAAAGACCAAAGAGCTGGTCATTGACTTTGGGAGGTCCAGACCAAGGTCACGACCAGTTCTGATCGAGGGAGTCGAGGTGGAGGCCGTAGATTCCTACAAGTACCTTGGGCTGTGGCTGGACAGCAAGCTGGACTGGACTTGCAACGCCAAACACTTGTACAGGAAGGGACAGAGCAGGCTATACTTCCTTAGGAGGCTGCGGTCCTTTAACATCTGCAGGAAACTCCTGTGGATGTTCTATCAGTCTGTGGTCACCAGTGTCCTGTTTTAGACCATGGTGTGCTGGGGGGGCAGCACATCCAAGGAGGACACATCCAGGTTGGACAAACTGATCAGGCGGGCCGGCTCTGTGGTCGGCATGAAGCTGGAGACTCTGGTGACGGTGGCAGAGAAGAGGTCTATGGACAAACTATTGAACATCATGGACAATGCCAGTCACCCTCTGCACACCGTCATCAGCAACCAGAGGAGCCTGTTCAGTGACAGAATGCTCCTTCCCAAGTGCAGGACGAACAGACTCAAACTCCTTTGTCCCTCACGCCATCAGACTGTACAACTCCTCTTTGGGGGTAGGAGGGGTAACAGGAGGACAGAGGACAGGAAGGAGCAGTAGCCTAGCCTGACAATAAGCAATACTGGACAATGTGCAATATAAAGTGCAATATCGTTCCTGCTTCCCCCACACACACTTACCCTAACCCCACTTCTCCCCCCCCCTTTCCCCACATCTTATTCTTTTATATTTGTATATGTAAATACTTTATTTAAAAGTTTCTCTCTATTTCTTTTCTCTGTTTATCTGTAATGATGCTGCTGGAATCTTAATTACCCTGAGGGAGCCCTCCCAAAGGGATTAATAAAGTTTTATCTAATCTAAACCAACATGCGTGACTAGCTGCCTGCAAAGCAGATACAATCTAAAACTGCACTCCGACACTATTGGCCCTTTTCCACTACTCTTTTTCAGCTCACTTCAGCCCGACACGGCTCGCGTTTCGACTACCTCAGAACAGCACGACTCAGCTCGCTTCAGCCCTGCTCAGCCCCCAAAACTCGCACGGTTTTGGAGTGGGGCTGAAGCGAGCCAAACCGAGCTGAGTGAGGCTGGGGGCGTGAGCAGACACTCCCCTGTGCACTGATTGGTGAGGAGGAGTGTCCTCACATGCCCCGCGACCGCGCTGGGATCTGTAAACACCGTAAACCCGGAAGAAGAAGAATTACGAGAATTTCTGAAGCCTTATGCGCCTCGCCTCATCTATACGCTCTTGCCAGTATCTGTTGGCGTTGTCGGTGACAACAAGCCACAGCACCAAGACCAGCAACACTAACGACTCCATATCCTCCATGTTTATTGTTTACTATTCGGGTCGTGAGACTACCGCTTAAAAGATCACTGATGTCACTGTTTGCGCTGCTTAACGACATCACGTGACGTCCACCCACTTTCGCTAACTCCGCCCAATGTGTCCACCCACTTCCAGCCAGCACGGTTCAGCGCGGTTGTAGTCGAAATGCAACTCCAACAGCCCCGCTCAGCTCGACTCAGCCCAGCCGCGTTTGTAGTGGAAAAGCAGCATATGCATACTACCAGTTTCATGCCAACTACCCTGCAAAATCAGATCAACAGAAACATATACAAGCACTCCATTTCTACCATGTGAAAATCAACATTAGCACAAGTGACCGCAACAGCTTGAAGTGAATGGTGGTAGAGATGCTGCTGATAGCCGTTTTTGTGGAATGCTGTTTTGACATGTCGCAGAAGGGTAGACGGTTTAAAAATCTGCACTACTGTTACTGATTCCGTGCAGTCATATGTAGAAAAGTTGACAGTTCTCTTTGCCATTTCCTGCTGGGTGGCACTTGCTGTTAGCCTGGCAAGCCAGACTAAATGTGAATATTTAGTCTGGCTTCGATCCGTAGACATTTCTGAAGGGTGTAGGAGGAACAAACCGCTGTCTTTCAAACTGTCTCTGTGCGTATAGGCCAACGCTCTGACCAATCAGCGCAACAGTGACTGTGACATAGTCAGAGCGACAGAAAGCAGTGGGGGAGACCTTGAAATAAATAATTTTTCAAAATGCGTATTAATTAATAAACAGGTTTGAGATATTAAGAAGTTTGGAGATAATGACCACAAGTTTGGAGTCTGTACCACATACTTAACACACTTTTTTTTCAAGGGTTTGCTTAAACTGAGAGTTTTTATTTAGTGGTGTTTGGTGAAATAATTTCCCTTAAATTTAAAATAACGGGAAAATAAGAAACAATCAAAAAGTAATGTTTCAAAGCTGTTTATTAATTCTTCGTACTGCACAAACTAGCCCCATCCTTTTGGCTACGAGCGGAGCCAGCTGGTCGGCAAAACAGCGAAAACGTCCTTCTTGAAAAGGAATGAGCGGAGAGCCTCTTCCTGCTCATGTTTCAACGAAACTCCAAGTCTAATTCTTCTAAAACTGATTCCAAAGCGGAGTCAAACGCGCGCTGTTCACTAGCCGTAGCCATCTTTCCTGCTGTGCTTTCTCCAGCGTCGCGCAGCTTTGTCGTCACTCCTGCAAAAGCCCGCCCAAAGAATCCAAACAAAAACCTTGCGTTGTGATTGGCGGGCACGATTTGATGCCCGGGGTGTTTTTGTTTATATGGTGCGAGGCTAGACCCACTCGCTAGGCAAAAATATTTTTGGCCACTAGGTGGGTGGGTCTAGTTTACTAGGCTAACTTGCTGTAGTTCTGTTAATTGCTTTTTTTTTGGCAATTGGGAATATCAGTTTTTATTCCATCCATACTGACTGGATATGAGCAGTCGCGCGCTCTGATTGGCTACTCTACTACGAGGTTATCAGCTCATATACCGTGCGCATAGAATAAAAATTATTCCACTCAATCTAGTCATGCACGACTTATCAGCTCACGTACAACTTGAATTCGTGGAATAAATATTCCACACACCTGGGACCTTTTGAACTACTGCTCCCTTCTCATTGTCTTTATATTCGGACTCTATATGGGTGCTGTAAATTAAAATGCTTTTGACTTGTCAGATATAAAAAAGGTGCTCACGTCACAATTTTTATTTTTCAGCGCTGGTGGCTGTGTAAACGTATATAAGGACATTTAAATAATTAAATGGCTGTCTTTGGACTCATTTTGTTTTCAAGAGGTTTTTTTTTTTTTTCCCTTGCTACTTTGAGAAGCCAAAGTCTAAATTACTGCTTCTACAAACAGAACATAAATCAACTTTTACAATTTGGGGGGAAATCCCTGACGTTCTGGCCCTTGGCTTGGCGCACTTCTCACAGTTTGGCCCTTGGGGAAAACTAATTGGGGAACCATGCTCTAGAGTCGAGACTTTCTTGTGGAAAAAAAAAAAAGATCTTTCTGCAAAAGACAAAAACTTATCCAGTCTGACTTACATCTTCACTGGCATGATCCAGAGGAAGAAAAAAAAAAAAAAAAGGAGAAACCGACTGGACAAATGAGTTCAGGCCCAGTTCTAACCAGAACACAAAATGGTACGCTTCATAGTTTGCTTATGGCCCTTTTCCACTACCCTTTTTCAGCTCACTTCAGCCCGACACGGCTCACGTTTCGACTATCTAAGAACAGCACGACTCAGCTCGCTTCAGCCCTGCTCAGCCCCCAAAACTCGCACGGTTTTGGAGTGGGGCTGAAGCGAGCCAAACTGAGCCGAGTGAGGCTGGGGGCGTGAGCAGACACTCCCCTGTGCACTGATTGGTGAGGAGGAGTGTCCTCACATGCCCACACACGCCCCGCGAGCGCGCTGGGATCTGCAAACACGGAAGAAGAATTTCTGAAGCCTTATGCGCCTCGCCTCATCTATACGCTCTTGCCAGTATCTGTTGGCGTTGTCGGTGACAACAAGCCACAGCACCAAGACCAGCAACACTAACGACTCCATGTCCTCCATGTTTATTGTTTACTATCCGGGTCGTGAGACTACCGCTTAAAAGCTCACTGATGTCACTGTTTGCACCGCCTAACGACATCACGTGACGTCCACCCACTTTCGCTAACTCCACCCAATGTGTCCACCCACTTCCAGCCAGCATGGTTCAGCGCGGTTGTAGTCGAAATGCAACTCCAACAGCCCCGCTCAGCTCGACTCAGCCCAACTCAGCACGGCACGGCTCAGCCCAACTCAGCCGCGTTGGTAGTGGAAAAGCGGCATTATAATGAAGTCTAAGACTTGTTGTGATCACAGTATACCATTTTCATTCCTGCCATACAGTTCTAAACAAACGTATGCAAAGGATGGGGCTTTGGTCATGTTATTCTCTGTAATAGCCTCACGCATGTGTGTAAACCGTGTTTGTAATTAAAAACTCCGTTAGAAAGTAATACCATGCAACCTTTTTCCCCTGGAAGTTTTTCCTCAGTCTACTCATGCGCTTACATTCTACAAGCTTTATGGCTTGTGTGCACTGGTCACAGATGCTAAATGCTATTTTCCTGCGTCACAAGTGTACATGTTGAAACGGTTTTCGACACACAGATGACTTGATTCTGACAGACTACTGGGTTTGGCTTTGCTTTTACTCAAACGCGGGCTCGGCTTGGCTCTGCCCTGGAGGCAGCTCAACGCTCCTGATTTGGTTTTGCACGAAGATTATACTAAGACCATAATGAACAAAGATGCGTGTGTTCACGTGGTAGTCCATTCCTCTGCATGACACTGTAGATATTACGGTCATCTTCAATAAGATCTACAGTCTCATGGACTTCTCATAATGCATCTGTAAACCCAAAATCTTAAATATTTTGGGTCATGTTCATTTTTAAAAACACACGTGCCACTTACGCAACATTGTACCTGATGTATTATGGTAAAAATCTAAATGATGAAAGTGTGGTTTTAACCAAAATGTATCCCACACCCTACCCCACCCCAATAACACATTTTGACCCCTCTACTTTCAGAAAACACTTTACCAAAATGACACGGAAAATTTATTTAGACTACTTTAATTCTTGCTTTGACTGTCCCATGATCACAGTGTGTAAATAAACTTAATGGTAAAAATAGTCAAATCTTAATATGTCAAAAAACTTGCTCACCAAGTGTGCTTCACACAACGTGAACGTCAGGCTTTAACCATGGAAAGCTATGCGTGAATGAAAGAAGCTGGATCAATTCAGTTTGCAATAAAACAACGATTTGAAAAATGTTCACAAAGCTCATGCAGCATCACATCAAAACAGAGGATGGTGCCGATACATTCTGTACAGACGACAGCAAAGTTTACACTCTGATCACTATGCGAGTCACAATACTGACTTCACAACTCAATCCAATTTGATTCTCAGTCTTATGAATCAAATTTTAATGAAGAAAAAAAAAAAGATGACTCAAGACTGACTGTATATTTCCAAATCATAAAACTGTATAAAATTTAACTGATTCAAAATAGCTGCAAAGAGGTTTAATACTGTTAAAAAAAAAAAAAAAAAGGTACTACAAGTTCCTCTGATCTTAAAAATAATGTACAACCCCGATTCCAAAA
Organism: Neoarius graeffei; assembly: GCF_027579695.1. Lineage (NCBI taxonomy): Eukaryota > Metazoa > Chordata > Actinopteri > Siluriformes > Ariidae > Neoarius > Neoarius graeffei. The sequence continues at coordinate 41,329,781 of NC_083595.1, read as the reverse complement.
AAAGTTGGGACAAAGTACAAATTGTAAATAAAAACGGAATGCAATGATGTGGAAGTTTCAAAATTCCATATTTTATTCAGAATAGAACATAGATGACATATCAAATGTTTAAACTGAAAAAATGTATCATTTAAAGAGAAAACTTAGGTGATTTTAAATTTCATAACAACACCTCTCAAAAAAGTTGGGACAAGGCCATGTTTACCACTGTGAGACATCCCCTTTTCTCTTTACAACAGTCTGTAAACGTCTGGGGACTGAGGAGACAAGTTGCTCAAGTTTAGGGATAGGAATGTCAACCCATTCTTGTCTAATGTAGGATTCTAGTTGCTCAACTGTCTTAGGTCTTTTTTGTCGTATCTTCCGTTTTATGATGCGCCAAATGTTTTCTATGGGTGAAAGATCTGGACTGCAGGCTGGCCAGTTCAGTACCTGGACCCTTCTTCTACGCAGCCATGATGCTGTAACTGATGCAGTATGTGGTTTGGCATTGTCATGTTGGAAAATGCAAGGTCTTCCCTGAAAGAGACGTCGTCTGGATGGGAGCATATGTTGCTCTAGAACCTGGATATACCTTTCAGCATTGATGGTGTCTTTCCAGATGTGTAAGCTGCCCATGCCACACGCACTAATGCAACCCCATACCATCAGAGATGCAGGCTTCTGAACTGAGCGCTGATAACAACTTGGGTCGTCCTTCTCCTCTTTAGTCCGAATGACACGGCGTCCCTGATTTCCATAAAGAACTTCAAATTTTGATTCGTCTGACCACAGAACAGTTTTCCACTTTGCCACAGTCCATTTTAAATGAGCCTTGGCCCAGAGAAGACGTCTGCGCTTCTGGATCGTGTTTAGATACGGCTTCTTCTTTGAACTATAGCGTTTTAGCTGGCAACGGTGGATGGCACGGTTAATTGTGTTCACAGTTGATGTTCTCTGGAAATATTCCTGAGCCCATTTTGTGATTTCCAATACAGAAGCATGCCTGTATGTGATGCAGTGCCGTCTAAGGGCCCGAAGATCACGGGCACCCAGTATGGTTTTCCGGCCTTGACCCTTACGCACAGAGATTCTTCCAGGTTCTCTGGATCTTTTGATGATATTATGCACTGTAGATGATGATATGTTCAAACTCTTTGCAATTTTACACTGTCGAACTCCTTTCTGATATTGCTCCACTATTTGTCGGCGCAGAATTAGGGGGATTGGTGATCCTCTCCCCATCTTTACTTCTGAGAGCCGCTGCCACTCCAAGATGCTCTTTTTATACCCAGTCATGTTAATGACCTATTGCCAATTGACCTAATGAGTTGCAGTTTGGTCCTCCAGCTGGTCCTTTTTTGTACCTTTAACTTTTCCAGCCTCTTATTGCCCCGTCCCAACTTTGAGATGTGTTGCTGTCATGAAATTTCAAATGAGCCAATATTTGGCATGAAATTTCAAAATGTCTCACTTTCGACATTTGATATGTGGTCCATGTTGTATTGTGAATACAATATCAGTTTGAGATTTGTAAATTATTGCATTCCGTTTTTATTTACAATTTGTACTTTGTCCCAACTTTTTTGGAATCGGGGTTGTATAAAATCTCCCCAATATCTGATTTCTTCAATCGAGTCTCTGACGCAGGGAAAATGACTGAAGCACAGTAGCAGTGCCTGAGGTGTCATTTTAGAAACAGGGCTCCAAATTCGGCCGAAACGCCCGATACCCGCAGCCTGTCTCTTGGGCGCTGTAGATCTCAGAAGCGCAGGGCTGCTGCTGTTTCCAAGATACTGAAAAGTGCTTTTTATCCATTAAAACGCTGTTGTGTAACCATATAACCTGTGTGCGCGTCTCACTGTAATCTGGGGATATCTGGCGATCGGTCACTTCACAAGTGCATATAATTTCCGGTGCAGGCTCTCTACGAAAGAACGTCATCATGTGACTATCGTGCTCTCTCAGGATGGAAAAAAAAAAAAAAAATCAATAAATAACCGGTTCCAAATGATCCGGTCCATTGGAATCGTATACTTCCGAAGTTATCAGTTCCTTTTATCGATGCAGACATGTTTTGTTGGTAGTTGCACATTGCCAAAACTCATGCATCATCATGTCAAACTCAATTTCAAAGTCTCTCTCTCCGCTGCTGGAAGCATACAGGTGGACAGGAAGACGCGGTCTAAAAGCATAGCTTCTAGTGATGCGCAGGTCAGGGTTTTGTAATACCTGAACCCGATCCGCACACCATCAACTTTAGCCTGTACAGTGATGGAATCCAAATCATGGAGGAAGGAGAGAACATTTACTTAAGGCAGATTCTACTGTAACTGGATCCATTAACCACTTGCCCACAAAATAAATGTTTCTTGTCCTTTTTTCAGTGAGGTAATATTTTCAAGATTGAAAATATGGTATTTGGTCTTCTAAAACAGCACGTCATTTAAAAATACACTGAGTACATCAATAAAAGATTTTTAAAGAATAAAGTTCTATTTCTTTGACATATCTGACAGACGTAACTCCCATTTTAAAAATCCCTTTCATTATCCCTGTTGCTATCGTCAGTGGATTTCTGTCAGATGACCTGACGATAGACTCGGCCGTTATGGATCTTTGGTAGTTATCGTGTGGAAGCAGGCTTTATCATTTTTGGGTGTCAACAGATAGAGTTGAAATAGATTAACAGCGAAAAAACTATTTCGTTCACGAGAGAAGCCCACAGTTATTTTTTTAAAATGCTATCGTCAGTCTGTCAGTCAAATGCACCTGACGATAGCAAAATTCAAGCCCTCACCACGCACATGTTGACTGACGCAAAGGGGAAACTCTACTGCGCATGAGTTTTGTGACAGCAGACATTTATTTCCGGGCAAGACTTGGAGTTCTGACAGCTAGATTTCATCAAATAAATCAAGGTAAGATTTTCAGTCAGCTATCCTGACGATAGAAATTTTTGACGATAGAAACATTGAGAATATATTTGTGCATTCATATTTAAATTTTTCTGGAGGAAAACTATCGTAAGTTGAGATAAATAGGAGCCACTTGCGACCCTTTCAGCCGACAGGCCATTTCAATGTGTTATTTCCCCGCGAAAGTGACACAGTCGTGTCTATCGTCACTGTTCTGACAATTATTGTTGATATTTCAATTTTGAAAATAAATTTCCTCTTTTATTTCAATATTTTATTTTATTATTTGGTTCTAGTGATTAGGTATTTAATATTTAGTGCTGTCAAAAATGTCGCGTTATTAACGCGTTAACTTGACTCAATTTTTTTTTTTTAAAGATATTTTTTTGGGCTTTTTGCACCTTTATTGGATAGGACAGTGTAGAGACAGGAAATGAGCGGGAGAGAGAGAGACGGGAAGGGATCGGGAAATGACCTCGGGCCGGAATCGAACCCAGGTCGCCCGCATTCATGGTATGGCGCCTTAACCACCTGAGCCACGACGCCCCCAACTTGACTCAATTTTAACGGCGATAATTTTTTTATCGCGAGATTAACGCTCTGTGACATGATGCCACGCCCCGCACAGCCAGAGTCCTCTGCCCTCCCCCGAAGAGCCACGGTGCTCGGCTTAGGTTTCGTTTTCCCATCGGCGGCTCCAGCCCCACTTTGCCGTGGCTGTGGCAAGACGTGTTATGCTCTGCAATAAAAAAAAAAATAAAAAAAAAAATAAACCATTGGTACAACCAGTGTTCGAACTATGCCGATATTTTCGGGGGGGTCCCTTTTTCCCCCCCCTTGGGGGGGGTGCTTGCGCTCGTCTCAGAGCGCGGATCTCCATCGCGCGCTCACTTCGGATATGCAAACGCTTCCTGTTACACACGATTGCTATGTCAATAAACCTCATTTTGCCAATATTTTAGAGACCCCCCAACATTTCCCAAATCATGTTTTCAAGGGATCTCATGTCTGTTTCAGGGGATCTCGGATCCCCCGAGTACCCCCGTAGTTCGAACAGTGAGCAAGCCCATTCACTTTTTTATGCTGATAAGAGAATTACAATGGCTTTTCATGTGACAAAAACGTGCGATTAAATTGCGATTAATCGCGAGTTAACTATGACAGTCGCGACATTAATCGCGATTAAATATTTTAATCGCTTGACAGCACTATTAATATTACTAAATTTGTCAGATTAATAACCTAAGAAACAGTTTTGTTGCTACTAGAGTGTCTGTCAGAATATGATGGTAGACGTTAGTTTGTCTGTCAGATTTTGATGATAGAAACCAATGTGTTTCTATTGTCATTTAGCAGGTCTATCATGTCAGGCTTTTATTAATTAGTTACCAGGACTATGGTCCTAAAATTTACTGTGAATGTCCAAGACCCCAAATGCTACTAGAAAAATTTAATAGAATGATCAAAATAATCAATTCAGCAATTTAAGGAGATGGGACTTAACTGGCCTCCGTTATGGTAGAATCTGCCTTAAACATAATTACACTGATTGCAAGGCATAGCCATACTAGTATCTTAGCCGATCATCATTTGGTTCTAGGCTACTAAATAAACAGATGAATTATTTAAAAATGGTGTTCTTTATTGTTGAATAGGAGCAAAACAAGCAACCCTTCATTAAACACATGAACGCACGCTCCCTCCCTCTCTCTCTCATGAATGCTTCACATCTTGAACTTCAACAAAATAATAGCCTTCTGTCTCTGAGCCTAGCGTTTGGCTGCACTGTGTAGAAAAAGAATGGAGTCCACAGTTCCAGGATTTAACCCATTTCAGCACGCAGCCTTAGCATTGCCCGTTTTTAACTTCTCTGAATAAGTAGTCAGTGTTAGCCCGACTAGCCTCTTCTTTCTGACGCCACCAAAAATAGTTTAGACGGTGTATTCTAAATAAAAGCTATGGGTACTGCTTCGGGAGAAAACTCGTACGCAAAGATGACAGTGCTACTTGATGTCTATAAAACCATCATGTCAAGTAATGGTGCAGTATGTTGAAGCATCCTTCAATGCAATATGGGCTAAAGTTCCAGGAACGTCATGTCAACTCTACACGAGTGCCACTGCTTCCCAACTGAGCAGAGTGTAAAATATGTTGGGTGGTTCTTTGGTAACTGAATTGCATTCACAGCAAAATGCGGCAACTTTTAGACGCAGTACTCAAAATAACTCCATTAAATTAAAATAAATAAATAAAAAGCCATTCACACTGTATCAGGCTTTCGTCTAAACCGGGGAACAGGGGCGCTGCGCCCTCTTACTCTCGTCGTGCGCCCCCTTACCGAAATCCCGATTGAACCCCAAGTCACACTTAGGCCATGCACTTGTATGCTACTGCACAACATGCAATCTTTCTCAAAACGATCTTTTCTCCGTGAAAACATCCCAGCAACACCATGTGACAATGTGTCTGATCATCAAATACGTTATAATGACTCCAAAAATATTCCAATCATAGTAGATACACTGCCAGACGGTGCAAAAACAATCCGAATTGGCGGTTTCCAGACTGAGGCGCCATGTTGTTTAGTTGTCGCGGCTGCTCTTGCGAGATTTAACATGGGTTACATACAAGGTCAGCTGACTTGTAGAGCGAGATTTCTCGAGACTGAATGACCTTTCACCCACCGGCACGGGAGCTTTTGACAGAAGTAGTTCGCGAGTTGTTTTTGTTGACACTTGGGCATTTAAAGATGTCATCCCGCGGCACAAAACGGAAGAAAACCAAAGACTGTCCGGAGCAGAAGAAGATTACTTCTTTCTTTTTCAATGTTGACAGACAATTTGTTACAATTTCCCTCTCAGATAGCCTCAGAATGTCCCATTGTAGCCTCAATTTTTCAAAGGCTTCGCACGACGGAGGGGTGGGACGGACAACTGGCACCACCCCCGCTTTGCTCCCTCGCCATGGTGAGCGCCCTCATACTAAATTTTTCTAGAAAAAACCCTGCTGTATGGGGTATCTTTTGACCCTAAAAAAAAAAAAGCATAGAAAAATTGCCTGTTTAACTCTGAATGCAAAATCTTTTATGCGGAAACATGAGTCAGTAACGGAATTACGTCAACTTTCATTTCTTCAAATTCAAACCAAGATTAATCTGAAGGGACATTGCTATAATTGGGGTGCTGATTTTTAAATATGGTTTTCAGTACATTTTGCCTTTGAGTCCATACTTTTGCAATAAAAAAAAAAAAAAAAAAAAATCATTATTGAGCTGACAAGTTAAGGCAATAATTTTGGCCTCTGTTGAAGAATTGCCCTGTTCCTATTAGAACATTATCATACAGGCAAGTTTAGCAGATGTTTTTTCTTTGACTAAGACCCCGTCCACACGTAGCCGGGTATCTGCTAAATCGAAGATATTTTTCTACGTTTTGGCCTGTCATCCACATGAAAACACATCAAAAACGAATAATTAAAAAAAACTCCGGGCAAAGTGAAGATTTTTGAAAACTCCGTGTATGCCTTTTCGTGTAGACAGAGATAACCGGAGTTTTGCGTTTTAGAATGTCACAATCTGCGCCAAAAAAATGACAACAAATCTGCCCTGACGTCAAACATGCGACCTTTGTTTACTGCAGAAGCCAGATTAAGCATGGACTTAAGCTAGCCGCACACTACGGCGATCCACGCGGTACCGAACTGACCCATTTCAGAGCCGACTCCCGACAGGGCACGCATATATCCCCCGACTGTTGACGAGTGCAGTCGCGATTGAAGCGACACTTGACAACTTAATAGCTTTGTGATTGGCTACTGGATATAGTTACTGTTAAATCCAACACTTGAAGACGCTACAGGCTGAATTACAAATGACACATGTAGCGCACTATCTAGGCTGCACGAGCTATTATTTCCAACCTTAAATAGTGCACTTATATAAGGGAGTTAAAGCGACTTGGAATTCAGCCACACAACTTGAGCAGAGTGGCTTTCCAGCCCACTGTGTCTATGGATAAAGCTTCAGTCTATGGAATTACAGTATATACCTGCATTAGGTGCTACCAACACGTATTTCTCGCGCTAGAAATTGTGTTTAATGATGTCACGTGTTATATGCGAAAGATATGATTGGCTATTGCTAGCGACTCTCGCCGATCACTCTGGCTCCCGATTAGTTTTTCGAATCGGCTGTGAGATGAGTCGGTACTAGGGCTGTAACGATATGCGTATCGAAATCGCGATACGCAGAGCCACGATCCGTATCGCGATACAAGGCAGAATCGCGGTACACCCTTTCAAACTTCTCCTCAGCCCAAAAACAGAGGCGCTTCCAAACTTCAATTTATGAATACTTTACTTTTTATTTAAATTACATTTTAAACTTGTTTAAATTACTTTTATTTTTTTATATCTATTAGTAAGTCGTTTTTTCGCCAACCTGCGACAATCTTCTGCGAGTCACGCAACGTCCACACTCGCCACTGGCAGAGCATTCATTTCTTTTAAGCGGTCGCCATTCTGGTTGCGACGCGGGGAGCGAATCTGTAAACAAGCAGCTCATTGGCTGGCTAGGTGTGCCACAAGCCAATCACAATCACTTGACCGGAAAGGCATGCAGTGTTGCCAGATTGGGCAGGTTTAGGTGCTTTTTGGCCAGTTTTGAACATATTTTGGGGTGGAAAACGTTAGCAATATCTGGCAACACTGAAGGCATGTCTGCTTGGGCGGAAGCCTTCTGCGGCAGTTACATTTTGACACGCGAGCAATGTTTCACCATAAAAATTCCGTAATTTCCATCTGTTTTCCGCGATCACAGAAAATCATTGGCCCTATGAGAGTGAGACAGTGAGAGAGCCCCCCCCCCAAAAAAAAATCTTAACGGATTTACACGATTTGGAAAAATGACTTTTTCAGAACCGAAAAAAACAGAGCTTCCGGCTCAACAGTATTATTTTGAGAAATAAAAGAATCTTTGGATATACATTTGTTCATTTTTGCATACATATTACTTATTCTCTGCAGTGGTCTGAATTATTTGTTATTAAATAGTTAATGTAAGTAAGTAAATGTTAAGTCAAATTTACTACTTTAAAAAAAACATTTTTTAAAAAATCGTGGGTGTATCGAATCGTGGGTCAAAAATTGCGATACGAATCGAATCGTGAGTTGGGTGTATCGTTACAGCCCTAGTCGGTACCATCGAAAACTAGTCTTTACGACTAGACTCGCGACTTCAGTTGGCTCGGTACGCTGAAAATCGGCGTAGTGTGCGGCTAGCTAAAGAGTAATGGATCGGAGTAGTGCCTTGAAAGCGTTAATTATTGTGCAGGTGCTATTTACATGTTTAATTTTAGAAGCCCAACTACTGCTCCAAGAGCACAGGCGATGTGATTAGGGGGTAGGATTTGGGGAAATAATGCCATCTACAGGTTTGGAATGCTTATGAATGGGATTGAAAACGCAGATGTTCGGTTATGTGTGGAAGGGATTTTTTTCGAAGACGAGGTGGTGTGGATAAAACATTTTTATAAACGGAGGGGGGGGAAAATGTTCGGTTTTAAAAATATCCGGCTACGTGTGTACATGGCATAAGAAAACCTAATCCTGCGAGCGATTTTTACCACAAGTGATGAGACGGAGACTGATGTGGATGACGTTGGTATCAAAGTGAGAATTCATTTGGCAATAAGATTATACTTCCATAAAATTAGGCAGTGGGGCGGCATGGTGGTGTAGTGGTTAGCGCTGTCGCCTCACAGCAAGAAGGTCTGGGTTCGAGCCCCGTGGCTGGCGAGGGCCTTTCTGTGCGGAGTTTGCATGTTCTCCCTGTGTCCGCGTGGGTTTCCTCCGGGTGCTCCGGTTTCCCCCACAGTCCAAAGACATGCAGGTTGGGTTAACTGGTGACTCTAAATTGACCGTAGGTGTGAATGAGAGTGTGAATGGTTGTCTGTGTGTCAGCCCTGTGATGATCTGGCGACTTGTCCAGGGTGTACCCCGCCTTTCGCCCGTAGTCAGCTGGGATAGGCTCCAGCTTGCCTGCGACCCTGTACAACAGGATAAAGCGGCTAGAGATAATGAGATGAGAAAATTAGGCAGTAGCGTTTGGTTTCCAGATGTACATTAGGTTAAAAATGTAGAGGTAGGTCGGGCATCTTTTCGTGAAATTGGAAAGAACTCTTTAAATGCTCGAACTTGACTGGTGGTTTACTATGTTAGACCTTTACTTGTGGTTGCGATATGGGCAAAAGAGAAACATATTTTAGTTCAGGAAAACTTGTAATTTTCAGAAGATCAGAAAGGGTTTTCCCAGGCCGCCACATATATATATTTGGTTGAACTACAATTAGCCCTACATTCCCACCCATTCCTTTAGTGTGTGACCTGCAGCTGTTCTCAGACATCAGCGCAGCCACCCGCAGAGCTCCACAATAGGCACTATGTCTCCATGAGCCCACTGGAGCCTAGAGGTTAAGAGGTCAGGGCCTGTTTCAATTACTTTACAGATATTGGGGTTATGAACGTACTGCTGTTTCGACAGCTGACTCACGGTTAGTGGTGTGAACATTGCTAAGCTGCAGCACTCCTAAAATTCTCTTTGAAACATGTGAACCACACCCATGAGTTCTCGAGTCACATTCAGCAGTGGCGAGCTTCCTCTCCCTTTCATTTTCTCATAAACCCATGTGCAGGAGTAAATATACACACACACAGTCACATTTTCGAACAGGGTTTAAATGTTCAGGAAATACTTGGACTGACTCACTGGGGAATTTAACATTTTCCAAAAACTCAAACAAGTCCTCCTTTCTCAGCTCCCCCTTTCAGCAAACAGAGCTCTTCTAAATGTGCACAATAGAGATAATTCAAGGCGCTGAAAATAGAGGGGTTCAGTTTTCAGTAAAGAAAGGAAGCTAAAAAGAGAAAACACAGACAGATCCTCTTTACTTAAGGCTCACGGTCAGTTCCTTCCTTGTCGCCATTAGCAGCACGCTTCTTCGCGGCTAAAATTAACAAGCCTTGGGTTTGCTTGAGGAATGGAGTTTTCCATAAGGCAGGAAATGTAATCATGCTGGAAAACTCTGGTAACTGTGCCAAGGTTCCTCCACAACACAGCAATGAAAGAAAAGAGTGGGACAAAAAGTGTGGGAGGGAAACAAAAAGTGAATCAAAGTGCCGTAAGAGTTCTTTAGAGGTGTGGTGTAACTATGAAAAAGCTGATATTTGTGGAAATACTTCATCAATCTGGAAAAAATATAGTCATGGGAGAGAGCGGGTGGGTGAATTTCCTAAAAGCATCAAGCGATGAACATTAAAAAAAAATTTTTTTTTTTAAATCCATGTTTATAATAAAATCATTTAGTGAGGTCATCATTACAGCTTCATTTTTCAACCTCAGACATGGACTTTGCTGCACACTAAGCAAATGAACAGAAAATACTATACACAAACCACCCTGTATTAGTTTCTCCCTACTGCAAAAGTACCATGTTAAACTGAAATAAAATGTTCGACAGCACTGTCGCTCCAACTGAGGAATGTGTACAACCTTTAGGCGAACTGTCTAGCACAAAACTATCGTTTTCTTTATAGCTTTCTGTTGGATTGCCTAAAGTTGCTCCTGTATCTAAATTAAGCTAACAAAGTAATGTATAGCGAATGTAACTTGCTACCTCGCATTACATAAATGCCTATATAGCTAAGGCTATCGAGAAAGCTTGCTTTTAGGTGGCTAAAATAAAAAAGTGATGCGAGCTGTAAGCTAGCATTTTTAATAGGGATCGACCGATATGTTTTTTTTCAGGGCCGATACCGATTATTATGGAATTGGGATGCCGATAACCGATATGTGCAACCGATAAATGTAAACGTTATAATTCACATGAAATTAAACATAGCACACACTGGCAGACCTTCATATCCATGAAATGTACGTTTAATTGTAAAATTGAACATGAAAATTTTGTGCAGGGAGATGCCAGCAGCATTTGTACAATAAAGTCAAACATTAGTTAGAATAAAATGAGAAATAAAATAATAAAATAAATATTAATACATCACTCCCTACTATATTACAGCTCACCATTTTCAGTGGAAAATAAATGAAAATACACTCTGGATTCTTTTACACTAAGAACTAAGTAAGACTTACCAACTTCAAGTAGTTTTTAAATAACAATCAAGTGTAGGGAGCTGCCTGCAGCATTTTTTAAAAAGTAAAATCAAACAAAGTAGGCTATCACTCCCTATTATGTAACAACTTAAGTAACCATCTACATTCTAACGCTTTTAATGCCCAAGCCTAATATTCCCAATTTAGGAGGATTATATTGTAGTGAAGGAAGCATTACATGTAGTTTCAGCGAGACTAGTTGGTTGTCGGCTAATTCAAGTGCTTCCTTCCGTAAGCTAAGTTTACCTGGCTACACAGATGCAAATGGACAATTTTAACAAGTAGCAGATGAAGAATGTAAACATATAAATGTTGTGCTTTTGCAACTTGTGTGTTTGTGACTTATTGCGGCAAAAGCAGCGTGTCCTTACCTTGAAGTGGAATCTGCTTCTGCCCGAGTGCCCATACGGCCGCCTTGAAACGATTCACAGCGTTTAGCTACGCATGTTGATTGGCTGTATCCCTTGTGCCGCTTCTGCCCGAGTGCCCGTACGGCCGCCTTGAAACAGTTCACAGCGTTTAGCTACACGTGTCGATTGGCTATATCTCTTGTGCCAAACAAATCAGATGTTGTGGTGGGCGGGACCGTGTTCTTGAACTCAGAGAGGCGAGTGCAGGAAAGGACGTGCAGTGACAGTCGCGTTAGGAATGAAATGGCTGCAAAAAGGCATGTTATCGGCACACCGGTGGAAATTATGGCCGATACCGATAACCCTAAAAATGCAGAATATCGGCCCGATATATCGGCCAGGCCGATTATCGGTCGACCCCTAATTTTTAACCACCTATATTGCTAATGCTACTATTTCAAAGGGCTTTTTATGCAATTAATATAAAGAGATGGTATGTTACTTGTTAGCCATCAAAACTTAATTACTATGCTATTTTTAAAAAATAAAAAAATGCCCTTTTAGCTAGCTAAAATAATGTTAGTAAAAAGTGCACGCAAATTGTTATCCAGGATTAATTACCCATCAATTTATCTCATCTGGTTATCTGTAGCCGCTTTATCGTGTTCTACAGGGTTGCAGGCAAGCTGGAGCCTATCCCAGCTGACTACGGGCGAAAGGCGGGGTACACCCTGGACAAGTCGCCAGGTCATCACAGGGCTGACACACAGACAACCATTCACACTCACATTCACACCTACGGTCAATTTAGAGTCACCAGTTAACCTAACCTGCATGTCTTTGGACTGTGGGGGAAACCGGAGCATCCGGAGGAAACCCACGCGGACACGGGGAGAACATGCAAACTCCGCACAGAAAGGCCCTCGCCTGCCACGGGGCTCGAACCCGGACCTTCTTGCTGCGAGGCGACAGCGCTAACCACTACACCACCATGACGTCCCACCCATCAATTTATCGATTTGCAAAAGTCTGTTTTCTTAGCTAGTTTATATAAAAAGTAATCTATAATTGTAACTTGCTAGCTCAGGCTTGTGGTACTCGAGTCCAACTCATGCCCTAATTTTAAGGACTCATGACTTGACCTGAGCACTGATGACTCGGACTCGTGCGTTAACTGCATTCGGACTCAAATTGGAGATAAGGACTCGTATTTTTTTCTTTATTTTTGTAATGAGCCATAATTTGGCATATTTATGTCTACATTAAATTTTTATACTAATTTTGCGCAAGAGAATGCACATTCACCAGTTCATAGATCATGTTCAGGAACAAACTAACATTAACGGTGCCAAAATGCCTGGAGAGAATGCGCCTAGGTTTGTCCACTTTGCTTATATAGACTTCTCGTGCAGATTGGGGGGACAAAAAAAAAAAAAAAAAAAAAAGCATTGCTGTGTGTTCCATATGTAGAAGAAATATCGAGGAGATGACAGGGACAACCTCAAACTTCAATCGTCATTTGGCAAGACTCCACCCAGAGCAGTAAGCGACACGCTATATTCATTGCTCTGTCGATAGTGGGGTTTGCTTGTTGAGTGACGAACTTGCTAGTGTTAACCCTGTCTCATGTTATTTGCCCTGTTGATAGTGGGCGGGGCTTGCTGACCGATGAACAAGCTTTTTATCTGTAGTCTATTAACTAAAATGGGGCAGTCCAGCAGTAACGTTAGTCCAACACAGCAGCAGACACGGTTTCATATAAAGGCAGCAACAGCCACCGTCAAATGGTGCAGGTGGAGTCTTGTTCTCAGACTCGACTCGGATCAACAGTGGACTCGATTCAATTTTCTTTAATGACTTGAACACTGGGGATTCGAGACTGGACTTAGATTCAAGGTTTAGTGACTCGACTACAACTGCTGTGTTCACACTTATACCGGTACGATAGTGGTATAACTATCAATACAAAGTATACCGGTACAGTTTAGTGCATCTGTCCACACTAGCGAGAAATGTTTGCGGTTTTCTTTCACGGTAGTTGAAATGCGCGTGCGCGAAATGTTTCTTCCTTCCGAGAATATGGCGGATGAAACAACACGTGTGTGCTTTTTGTTGTCAGTCAATGTACAGTCCATTTCTGGTGGTCATTTATTCAGTCGAATCGTATAAAACGGGCGAGGCAGTTGAGAAACAAACAAAGAAAACGAATCTCCCTTTCTCCCCCCTCACTTTCTCCCTTTTCCCCTCTTCCTCCTTTCTTCCTCCCTCCCCCCTTCTTTGCTCCATGTAGCTCCACGGTCGTTTTGAGCCATTTTGACGTTTTATTTACAGCTGGAAAGCACGTGCGTATTGTATTGTATGAATAACCCGGAAGACGTAGGAATAGTTCATTGCGCTTGCGCGTTATATTTGTATCGATACAGAGCCGCTTCATCTGTCCACACTACAGCGAAGCGCTACAGTACCGATACTGTACCGGTACGAAACCCATACATTTGTGGGTTTCGTACCGATACAGTTATACCGCTACAGTACCGGTATAGTTGCTAGTGTGGACAGGTGTTGCGGTACGAAAGTAGTTTCGTATCGGTAAAAAATCCCTAGTGTGGACAGGGTAAACACTGCTAGCTAGCTTTACTAATTTAGCTAATGCTTTACAAAAAGTACACATTTTAACCTTCAATACATGGACTAATCCTGTTTAAAAGTAGAAGCTGCGTTTTTATCCAAGCCGAGCGCCGTTACAAAGCAAGAACTTTTCAGAACATAAGCCGAGTGAGGAAAAAAAAAAATGGCTGTAGGAATGGTTTTATAAAGGTTATCTAACACACACTATAATCTAGTAAATAAGTACTGTATGTGCAGAATTGGTCATAATTATTTTCAGAATCGACTAGCTGGTGGGTATAAACTACTCGTCAATTAAACAAAGCCATGTATAGCCCTGTATAATTAGACTGGCTTCAGCACAGGAGTCCAGTACAGTAAGTGCAGTCATCCAGTGCTTCACCAGCACACAGTGTGGCTTTAGTCTCTTTTTAGTGCAAAGATGAATTTCTGCACCATTTGAAAATAAAACATAAAATATCAGTTTCTTTCTAAATTAATGACAGAGGTGATCACTCTCCTATGTTTTTATCCACTTGCTGCATGATGTGCTGAATCTTTACTCGTACGATGCTTAGCTGCATCTGGAGTCACAAACATCACGCTGTACAAGGTCATTTTGCAGTCACCTGCATAGGTTTTTCCATCTAGAATTTCCCCGAGTCAGCCAGACAAACCGACGACCAACGGCTGGAATGATCCTTGTCAAGTCACCATTCCAACCCATCATTAACCATAAAACATTATGCAACCATTAGGATATGAAAAATTCATACATCAACACATTTTACTGCGCAGCGAGGACATGGCTGTCATACTGACATGATATTTGAAACCGCGTTGAAAAAGCTCTAGTTACACGCCCGGTGTTGGGTTTTATTTCCTCATCAGGAATGGTACGGTTACCTTGCTGACATGCTGTTTTGCTCATTTGTTACTCCTTGTTGTTAAGCAGATGTAGGGTGCTCCTGAATAAGCAAATATTTTCCCACAGAGAATGAAACGGAGTGTGGTGAGAGAGGTGCACCTGTGGACCAACCGCAAACTCAAAATACCCTCTGAGGTCTAGTCACCTGGCTTAAACTACAAAGAACATGAACGCAAATCCGGTGTTGAATAAAGCAAAGCAGTCATACTGGGACAAAGATGTTCAATGGTTGATTAGGTCTGTCTGCACAGGTCTGTGGTTGCTTTTCTGGTTTAAAAAGAAAACGACATCTGTTCTCGGACAAAGTGCGTCAACGAACTGAGAACCTCTTACTTTTGTCACATGAATTAGTTGGAATTTAAGAAGTGAACGCAATAGGAGTTGTGCAATATGATGAAGCTCCTTGAGGTCACTGCCAGATAAACCTCTGCACAGTGCCTGAACAATTACGCTGTTGACTGCATGTCAAAAGGCATGTCGAGTGCATGCCCCCCCCCAGGAAATTTTGAAATTTTTAACCCTCTAAAACGTTATTTCCTGCATTTTGAGAGGCAAATTTTGGTGGAGTAAAGCCAAGTTTAATGTCTCTAATAGAGTGCATTTCATCTATGTATTTTTCTATATGAAACAGAACCAATGATACTATAACGTAATTATGCCTACTTAGCATCGTTGAGAGGATAGCACCCTCTTACAGGGTTTCTGCAGGCTTGAACAAGTTCAATTTAAGACTTAAGACCTTTTTAAGACCATAACAGGTTAAATTTAAGACTTATGCCGCATACAAATTAAAGAAAATTGGGAGAGCCTGAATTACTTTCAAAATCTCATCTCATTATCTCTAGCCACTTTATCCTGTTCTACAGGGTCGCAGGCAAACTGGAGCCTATCCCAGCTGAGTACGGGCGAAAGGCGGGGTACACCCTGGACAAGTCGCCAGGTCATCACAGGGCTGACACATAGGTGGGGTTTACATTAGACCGTATCAGCGGATCATCAGATTAACGTTTTTAAAACGATTCGCGTGCACACAGCAACGCCAATACACGATTCGCGTGCACACAGCAACGCCAATACACGGATACGCTCGGCTCCGCAGGCATCCTGCGCTCCAAATCACTCCGCCCTGAACAGCGAGTGCCCTCTGGAGGGTGCGCACTCCGGCCCTGCGCAGCTCACAGAGCGCGCGAGTGAAGCGCACGAGCAGTGATTCGGGACAAATAGCAGGAAGTGAAAGTCCATGCCGTTTTTCAGCAGTCGTGTCACATGACCAACGCCAGCGAATCAGGAAGGTGGATGTCACAGTGACGTTGTCCAATGACGACGTCAGCTAGAGCTCAGCACAGCGCATCCTCGTTTCTCAATGTTTACACAGCACCGGATCAGATACGTAATGGATTGAATACGTGGGCCCTGGCGGATTCAAGTTGTTCCGCCTGTGGAGTCGTTTCCCGGCGTTTTAATGTGAACGGACAGCGCATCCGCGACGGAAACGAGACGGATACGGTCTAATGTAAACACCACCATAGACACAGACAACCATTCACACCTACGGTCAATTTAGAGTCACCAGTTAACCTAACCTGCATGTCTTTGGACTGTGGGGGAAACCGGAGCACCCGGAGGAAACCCACGCGGACACGGGGAGAACATGCAAACTCCACACAGCTCGAACCCAGGACCTTCTTGCTGTGAGGCGACAGCGCTAACCACTACACCACCGTGCCGGCCTACTTTCAAAATAACAAAATTTATCATCATTCACCAATGAGCTCATTACATCCGTAGGGTGCGCGCTTGCATTAATGAGGAACTAAGTTGCAGTGGAGCCAAAGACATCCCGCAAATCACTTGAGGATGAGGCGTTCGATTCCGTACGGTTTGTGTGTTGTAACGTTACAGTTCGCACGGAGTTAGCCAATACACCGTCTCGAGATGTGCCTGGACCTGACAACGGTGAACAAAATTGAGTGATGGCATGCGATTGTTGCAGACTTTTATGGGCAGCCTGGTGCTTCTCCGCTTTCGCGTGCGATTCCAGTGCCTTTACACCCAGGGTGCCGAGTTTGAGTGTTCTTTTGCACAATGTGCAGTACGCCTCAAACGGATTGTTTGGTACACGTTTTAACCAGTCTACGAAATCATTGCGTTCAAGCCAGCAGTCGTTAAACTTGCATTTGCCCATTTTGCTACAAACCGTGACAATCTCCCTCGCTTCTTTTAGGCTCTACTGTCTAAATGCGCGCGTACCATGCCCTGTGCATCACCATGCCAACCGGGCTAGACGCCAGATTCCACTGTCTCATTTGTAGTTTGCAGCGTAGCCTACTGATACTAAGTAGGCCTAGCCTATATGACTAATTACGAATATCACCAACGCATTTAACAAAAAACAAAAAAAAGCGAATGGGGTAAACGTACGTAAGGATTTAAGACTTCACAAAATTACATTTAAGACCTACAATGCAAAATATACTCGTATTTTAGACTTAAGGCCTTAAATTAGGATTATCAAATTTTAGACTTTTTAAGACTCCGCGAAAACCCTGCTCTTACCACGGGTTGCAGTCAACACGCATCATGACAAAACTTTGCACAGTGCTAGTCAAATATTTCAATGATTAGGTCAAATAGCCTTGGAAAATTTGAATAACACGTAATAATATCTAAAAAACGATAACATCTCTCGGCAATCCTGTTCTGACTGAGGAATAAGCCTGTGAAAATAATAATATTCCCGATCCTTCAAGGACCACTGTCAGCTCCCAGGAAATCCAACTGACTGGTAATGACCAGTTGTGACCTCAGATTGGGTGTGAATGAAATTTTTTTTCTGTTTGTTGCGCATTTTTCAAATCAAAACACTGTGTGATGGTGTATTGAAGCATACATGAATAGCATATGGGGCTGTATTGGTAAATTGGAAAAACTACATTCTCTTAGGCCAAACAAAATAATATACGTGTTTCCTGGGTTTTCAAAATAGGGTAGGCAGGTAGGGGGGAAAAAAAAAAAAAAAAAAAAATTGTTTATCCCAAAAGTTTGAATATCACTCTGAAAATGGCGACCACGCATGTGGGATTTCAGTTAGGGAAACGGACAAAAGTCAGACGGTGACTGGTCGGGTGAGTCAGGTGCATGGGGCAACAGTTCAAAGCCACATTTGGTTGCTTCGGTCAGTGCCACCTGTGCTGTGTGGACGGGCGCATTGTCCTTGAGGAACCAACGGCAGCTTGAAGCTTTCGTCTCCTTTTTTCTGCGATTGCTTCTTTCTTTTGAGGACAGTGAGGAGGCTTTACAGCATACAGTCACACCCCAAAATGGGAGTTACGCCCCTTGTTTCCGGGTGAGGCCGAGAACTTTTTGAAATACCTTCGCAGCAGCAAAATAAAATTGCTGTCTTAGTTGCAAAGAGTTCCGTGAAAAGTGAACTTTGGGGCTATAAACTACAAAATGCTGATGTTGTGCACATCTGCAGGACCAGTAACTACAACAAATCTAAAAACTACAACCAGAGACAGACTACCAGTAGGCAGGAAGGGATGGTGGTACGCTCCTATCACATATTGTCAAGTTGTTGTTTCCCAGTTCAATACTTTCCAAGCTGTTACAGGATTGTCTAAGATTTAACCAAATACTATGTTTGTGTGGGTTTTTTTTGCTAAATACACAATTTATACACAAGCAGTTTCTCTTGAGCTTTTTTTTTTTTAGCAAGAATGCATATGATTTGTAGTCGAAATGGGTAACATCTAATTTTTAACAGAAAGCAAGCCATCTAATTTGTGGTCAAACGGGTGGTCTTGCACAAGGTCTGAAGCATGTGTGATCAAACCTCACCATCGGGACTAGTTATGAAACCACAGTAACTGACAGCAAGCTTAAAAAAAAAAAAAAAAAAGAAACCCCATCCTATAAGGCATAGGTAAAAACTAGAAAAGCACTCAGAGCACAGACCTCCGCCAAGAATCCTTTAAAAAAATCCGGGATCCAGAAGGTGATCCGGATCGCCGCCAAAATTTAACGGATTGTTACTTGTGCCCAGTCACACCTCTGGGGGGGGGGGAATTCAGAGCAATCCGTTCATTACTTTTTCCGTAATGTTGCTAACAGACTAACCAACAAACAAACGCTACCGAAAACATAACCTCCTTGGCAGAGGTAATGAAAGCGTGTCTCTATGGTAAGACCTTTGATGCAAGAGAACTTGAAGTCACAGATAGTGTGTAGACCGTGTTATTCACCTTCATAAAACAACATTTATGGGGGCGTCGTGGCTCAGGTGGATAAGGTGCCACACCATAAATCCGGGGACCCGGGTTCGATTCCGACCCGAGGTCATTTCCCAATCCCTCCCCATCTCTCTTTCCCCTGCTCATTTCCTGTCTCTACACTGTCCTATCCAATAAAGGTGAAAAAAGCCCCAAAAATATATTTAAAAAAAAAAAATTTTAATAAAACAACATTTATTAAAAGTCATATCACACCCCGTGATGAGAAAGAATGATCAGTGTTGCATGTCTGCCATTTTTATGTTCTTGAATGTTTTCACACTTGAGTCTTTACTTTTTTTTTTTTTAATTAATGTATTACATAATAGATTTTTTCCTTTAAATCAGCGCTGGGTTCAGATACAGGCTTTTGGTCAAAGCAAAGCTCATACAAACAAGCATTTTTATTCATTTTGGTCACTTACATTCGAATGCCATGGATGGATGGATGGGAATCCTAAAGAGAGAGCTAAAGAGAGGTGGTGTGCCATCGTGGTAAGCACCGTTCTCTCTGCTATTATACGATATTTATATTAAAAAAAAAAAAACCCGAAAAGTTCAACTAAGTCAAACACCCAGTTGTGTCAGCCTTATGGCCTTACACACCAGATAAAACGCAAACAATTCATGTGCGGAATTTTCGCACAGAGAGTATGCACGCCGAATCCGATACAAAACTTTTTTTTTTTTTTTTAATGTGTCGTGGTCTATTTAGTGTTCGTTTCATGCTTGTTTTGCGCCACAACTGTCAGTAGTGTCCCGACTAAATGGCGGAGTCATCTAGTAGCGATGACAATCACAGACATGCTTGAGAAATTAATTTCGGGTACGAGCAACAGGGAGAGTTTCATAATCTCGTTAAAGAGCTGAAGCTGAGAGATGGGATGCTGGACAACAAGAAACAAATCTGCTCAGTGGAAGATGGATGGAAAAACAGAGGGGAGGAAAAGGAGGAATCAAGAGTGTTAAAGGAACAGTCCACCGTACTTCCATAATGAAATATGCTCTTATCTGAATTGAGACGAGCTGCTCCGTACCTCTCCGAGCTTCGCGCGACCTCCCAGTCAGTCAGACGCGCTGTCACTCCTGTTAGCAATGTAGCTAGGCTCAGTATGGCCAATGGTATTTTTTGGGGCTGTAGTTAGATGCGACCAAACTCTTCCACGTTTTTCCTGTTTACATAGGTTTATATGACCAGTGACATGAAACAAGTTCAGTTACACAAATTGAAACGTAGCGATTTTCTATGCTATGGAAAGTCCGCACTATAATGACAGGCGTACTAACACCTTCTGCGCGCTTCGGCAGCGCATTGATACGGAGCTCAGATATCGATGTGCTGCCGAAGCGTGCAGAAGGTGTTAGTACGCCTGTCATTATAGTGCGGACTTTCCATAGCATAGAAAATCGCTACGTTTCAATTTGTGTAACTGAACTTGTTTCATATCGCTGGTCATATAAACCTATGTAAACAGGAAAAACGTGGAAGAGTTTGGTCGCATCTAACTACAGCCCCAAAAAATACCGTTGGCCATACTGAGCCTAGCTACATTGCTAACAGGAGTGACAGCGCGTCTGACTGCGTCTGACTGACTGGGAGGTCGCGCAAAGCTCGGAGAGGTACGGAGCAGCTCGTCTCAATCCAGATAAGAGCATATTTCATTATGGAAGTACGGTGGACTGTTCCTTTAAGAAGTGAAAATATAAGAACGCTTACTAATGTAGAAGGTGTTGGGTGCCTCTGTGCCTTCATACTTCAGGCCCAACAGGCTGCTGGTTTTTTCATCATGGCGGAGCCACAGAGATACGCCCAGGATTACGCATCCAGCCAGCTAGAGAGAAAGAGAGAGAGAATATGAATGCGAGTCTTCTGACCATTCTGTCAAAGTGATTCCTTGACAGTAGGCATGGTTCAAAGTTCAGCTTGCTTATAAAGATTATAACCAGTAATGCTGACCAATTCTAAATGTGAACTTTAGTACCCATTCACAGATTTCCTCCTTTGGGGGAGCGGAAAAAAAAAAAGTCATGTTAGTATCTTTGTCAGCAGGTTTGAGTGACCTAATGATCCCACTGTACTGTTTTCCCTGTTCTCTGCCTTTTCATTTGGAGTCATCTCCGAATATAAACATCTGTGCACAAACTTATGAATCTTCTCACACACACACACACCAAACCCTCTATGTCTCTCCTTAGTTTAAGATCGCTGCATTTTAAGAGCAAAATGGAAAATTCTGCTCAGAGCCAAAGCACAAAATGGCCAACTATGAAGGTAGGACACCCTTATTTAGGGCTTGGGGGGAAAAAATAAAAATAAAAAAAAGGAAACGGTCAGATGCAATCAGACAGTTTTAAAAGTTTCACAACAATGAGTAGTATTGTGTAGGCGGGGGCTATTAGAAGCAGGAAAGGGCCTCTGTTTCTAAATATCATCGAGTCAGGGCTGTGCACTGCTGAGGCAGCTGGACCTCGTCACGCGCATACAGACACTGGAGGAATGTGGGACACAAATAAAGGAGATCAGAGACAGTCCAGACCACAGCGGGTGCTCACTAGCTGAGTGAGTGAGGGGACGATCCAAGCACACCACTCAGCAGAGAACTGGGAACGAGAAGAGTGGTGGTTTACAGCAGAAAATCTGGGAGAGTTCAGGCTCTTCGCTAACAGCTCAGAAAACAAAGAGCTGCTCCCCCCCCTCCCATTACATTCTCTCGCGTTCTGCCCACCTCATTATAGGATAAAGCAAGCATCACTAGCCCCACCCTCCACCAACCCTGACCTCCTCTCACACTCACATCTGCGAACAGCTGCAGAATGAAAGTTATCCACCCATAGGTCAAATCCAAAGGGATTTTCCCACTATTATGTGCCATATGAACTGAGAAACATGGTGGGAAGACAAGATTTTTCCCCTCCCAGGGTTTTAACGTTAATCCCAGTGTCAGCATGTTGCAACGCCATTTAAACACCACCAAACAAAAGACTAAGAAATTTATATACATTTCGATAGTTTCATGTTTACAGCATGCTCCGAGCTGAGTACAAACATCGACTTTTCTTAACTGACAAACGCTCCGTCTACCTTGAGGAGAACGGTACAATTTTGGAAAGTGTTTTTCTGGAAAAGAGCAAAGAATCCGTGCAAATGAAAGGGATTCATTCCTGTAATCTGAACTGTTGCCATGCCAGATTGCTGTCCCCAGGGAGGGATAAAGTTCAACCACTTCTCTAAGAGTTCGAAACCGTCCAAGTGTCTGCAAGACTGACAGAGACTCTCTTATCCCACTCCTCCCCCCTCGCTAGCTCTCCATTTTGGTCCATTCCAGAGCTCAGGCAACTGGTCGCTCAGCGACTGGGTAAACACACGAGCGGGAACTACACTCCTCTTCAGCAACACAATCATTTCACCCATGTTCAGTCGTGTTCTGATTTTACAGTTATGCCGAAACGGAGGGACTTCTCGGTGGTTGTTTCATCATTAGTCACAACAAGAGTCAATTTAAGGGTGTTTTCACACTTGGTCCCTTTCAGCCATCTAACCGAACTCGGATCGGTGACTCGGCATTTTTTGCGCATATGTGAACACTCCAACCGTACCCAGACCCCTCTAAAGCGAACCGAACTGAGACCACCTCAGGAGGTGGTCTCAGTACGGTTCGCTAAAAATCAACAGTACGGTTCGCCTAATCTACGCATTGTGAACAAAAAGCGCACCGGGTTCACTTCGCTTTTTTCACTGTAGTTTAACCTTCGTTTGCCGTAGTTGGTCACGTGACTGTAGCAGGGAAACTCAACTTCCTTTTGGAACTTACCACAACCGCTTTACAGTTCTCTGAACTTCCTGACTGACGAGTCGGCCACAATATATATATATATATATATATATATATATATATATATATATATATATATATATACACACACACACACACACACACACACACACACACAAATAAATAAAATTAGGGCTGTAATGATACACCCAACTCACGATTCGAATCGCGATTTTTGACCCATGATTCGATACGCCCACGATTTTTTTTTTTAAATGTTTTTTTAAAAGTAGTAAATTTAACTTAACATTTACTTACTTACATTAACTATTTAATAACAAATAATTCAGACCACTGCAGAGAATGAGTAATATGTATGCAAAAATGAACAAATGTATATCCAAAGATTCTTTCATTTCTCAAAATAATACTGTTGAGCCGGAAGCTCTGTTTTTTTCGGTTCTGAAAAAGTCATTTTTCCAAATCGTGTAAATCCGTTAAGATTTTTTTTGGGGGGGGGGGGGGGGGGGGGGGGGCTCTCTCACTGTCTCACTCTCATAGGGCCAATGATTTTCTGTGATCGCGGAAAACAGATGGAAATTACGGAATTTTTATGGTGAAACATTGCTCGCGTGTCAAAATGTAACTGCCGCAGAAGGCTTCCGCCCAAGCAGACATGCCTTCAGTGTTGCCAGATATTGCTAACGTTTTCCACCCCAAAATATGTTCAAAACCAGCCAAAAAGCACCTAAACCTGCCCAATCTGGCAACACTGCATGCCTTTCCGGTCAAGTGATTGTGATTGGCTTGTGGCACACCTAGCCAGCCAATGAGCTGCTTGTTTACAGATTCGCTCCCCGCGTCGCAACCAGAATGGCGACCGCTTAAAAGAAATGAATGCTCTGCCAGTGGCGAGTGTGGACGTTGCGTGACTCGCAGAAGATTGTCGCAGGTCGGCGAAAAAACGACTTACTAATAGATATAAAAAAATAAAAGTAATTTAAGTAAGTTTAAAATGTAATTTAAATAAAAAGTAAAGTATTCATAAATTGAAGTTTGGAAGCGCCTCTGTTTTTGGGCTGAGGAGAAGTTTGAAAGGGTGTACCGCGATTCTGCCTTCTTGTATCGCGATTATATATTTATTAAAAAATATATATAATAAATTTATTTTCCTTAATCCGCACTATTTTGATCAAAGAATACAGCAGGGCAAGCATGGCAGCATACATTTTGATTCAAGAGAAAATTACCCAGAATTCTGTGCACTGGGGGCTCTAGAGGACCTGGTGTGAACAGAAAGAGGACTGAGGCCCCATCAAAGCTCAACTGGACCAGAAAGAGAACCCAGTCCTCTTTGTAATAAATTCACAGTGTGAACACAAAAAGAACAGTTCTTTTTCTGTTGGTCCACTTTTTGGTCCACTTAAAGAGGACCGAGTCTGGTTCCTTTAAAGGGGACCAGGTGTGAAAACACCCTAAGTCTAGCAAAAATGTTTACCAGTAATTGAAAGTAAAATATGGGTGTTTTCACACCTGGTCCCCTTTAAAGGAACCAGACTCCGTCCTCTTTAAGTGGACCAAAAAGTGGACCAACAGAAAAAGAACTCAGTTCTTTTTGTGTTCACACTGAATTTATTACAAAGAGGACCGGGTTCTCTTTCTGGTCCAGTTAAGCTTTGATGGGGCCTCAGTCCTCTTTCTGTTCACACCAGGTCCTCTACAGCCCTCAGACCCCCAGTGCACGGAATTCTGGGTAATTTTCTCTTGAATCAAAATGTCTGCTGCCATGCTTGCCCTGCTGTATTCTTTGATCAAAATAGTGCAGATTAAGGAAAATAATTTATTCCAGCGGCTGTGGTAAGTTCCAAAAGGAAGTTGAGTTTCCCTGCTACAGTCACGTGACCAACTACGACAAACGAAGAAGGTTAAACTACAGTGAAAAAGGCGAAGTGAACCCGGTGCGCTTTTTGTTCACAATGCGCAGATTAGGCAAACCGTACCGCTGATTTTTAGCGAACCGTACAGAGACCACCTCCTGAGGTGGTCTCAGTTCGGTTCGCTTTAAAGGGGTCTGGGTACGGTTGGAGTGTTCACATATGCGCAAAAAATGCCGAGTCACCGATCCGAGTTCGGTTAGATGGCTGAAAGGGACCAAGTGTGAAAACACCCTATAAAACCAGGGCAAATTTTGAGACATTCGGAGCAATCAAGGGCTACATTTATGGAATATTATGCTATTACACTCCCGCTGTCTCCTTGATGTGCTTTTAGAGGCTCTAGATTTTCCAATGCATGCTTTACATTATGGCTTCCCATAATTCTCTCTCACACACACACACACACACACACACACTAATAGCCGCCTGTTGCCCAACTGTAACTCTAGCCCTAGGCGTAATTGAACATACCCAGCAAGCCTTAATAACTGCTGCAGAGGAAATTGCAAAATGGCCGAGTTATGCTCGTACACTGACTCGTTCATGTGAAAGTGCTTGAACCTAAGTCTCCGAATGCTCAAATTATTTAACGACAATCATTCGTCTTCCTTTGTCCACTTTCTAATTCCCATCACCATTTTCAAAATATTTCTCTCTCAAGTGTGCGTATCGGATTTTTATCTCCTGCATTTTCAGGAAGACACTGTTGAACAACTTCAAGGGTGATGCAAGTTTTGCTCTTCATTTGAATGGATGTGTAAGAAAAAGGTACGAATGCCTATAAATGTTCATGCCGAGTCTGAAATGCAACTGCAAAATGCTTTAAAGATTTAAAAGTACAATGTTCCCCCGGTCTACATCCTATAACTTCCCAAATTTATATTCAACGTCACACAGACTGTTATGTAACTTTTATGGATGCAACAATACCAATTATTATATTCACACAGGGCTGTACAGTGTGCACGTTTCACTCGCATTTGCGAGCGAATTTTTCAGCATGCAAACGACGAGGAAAAAAAAAAAAAAGACGTGCATTCGTGCGAGGGCTTCTTGCGGCCGACAATTTAGGAAAGCACTGAGCACAGACGCGACGAGTTTAACATTCTAAAATGTATCAAACGTTAAACTGCAAAGTATGTAAATCCAGCGCTGGATAGCCTATCTAATATAGTGTAACGAGTAACGGCCTGTATTGTTGTAAGTGTGTGTGTGTGTGTGTGTGTGTTCTGCCTGCGCCTTGCTCCCTGTCTGTAGTTGCGAGCATTGCCCGTCTTGCACCTGCGGTGGTTCCCATGGCGGGGGAGGGGGAATTAAATTTTTTTGCCGTTCTGCCACATCTTTCTGTGATTGCCCCTCTTTCCCACGGTTGTATGTTGTGGGTGTGGCATTAGGTGGGAAAAGTGCTTTTTAGGGATTCATCAGATCATTCAACTGAGAGATAACAGAGCTGGTTCGGACCGAACTGAGAAATATATTCGCTATGCAGAGAATAATGGCGTTTTTTAAAAGCAATGACGGTGGAAACAAGAATAAAAGAACGGACGAGGAAGAAAGTGTAGTGAAGAAAGCTAGAACGACGGGAGAAGGCGCGGGAAAATTATATAAATGAGATGGAAAGCGCACACCCCCGTGCAAACATTTAGATGGGAACATAGCCTACAACACAGCAGAAAAACAAATAATATACAGTATATACAAATGGTGCATGTCACAACAGCAGAAAAACAAAAAAAATATATACACAACTGGGCGTGTTGAACTGCAGATGTTAATTGCACATTAGTTATAGAAACTCAGTTCAGCTACAAAACTCAGGATATTGCACTGTATTTGGTATTGCATTGTATTGGGTACGGATGTAAAAAGTGTAGAAATATAAAAATATACAAAAGCTATAAAAACTAAAAAGTTGCTCTGTGAGGTTGCACTGTAATAAGTATTGCACTGTGAGAATATTGTCCTTTTAGGTCCTTGTTAGTGCATTGTTGCACCTGCCAGAAGTGGCATCAGTCAGTGCATGTAATTAGCCTTTTTCACATTACGTCACTTGCAGAAGAACCTCACATCCGTTTTCAGCCTTTTGAATGGAAGAAGAGGCGGCATGCTAATCTGCTGGCTAACAAGTATTAACCATAGAAAGTCAGTAAACTTCCTCTCCAAAACAGGGCAGATAGGTGACTGGAATGGTCGTCAACAATACGTAATGATAAACAACAACGCGCAATATTATTATCAGTCTTATCTGTGAATGACAGTTTTGTTCACATATGTTGCCGCTGTATACCTCTTCCATTCAAAAGGCTGAAAACGGATACGAGTTCCCCTGCAAGTGACAATGTGAAAAAGGCTAATTGTTCAAGGTGGTTATGGCCTGTGGGGAAAAAACTGTTCGACTCTGTTGGCCCTTGCTTTGATGCACCTGTAACGCCTGCCTGAGGGCAGCAAGTCAAAGAATTCGGAGCCAGGGTGGGAGCTGTCCTTGATGATGTTGTTAGCTCTGCTGAGCTCTGCTCTCCGTTTAGCTACTGTTTGTTCATTCATTCAGCTGTTCGTTATTCATTTGTTTGTTCATTCATTCATTCTCAACTGAATTTTGCGTTTTGTGTGTTGGTGTGTCTAAGGTTTGCGCTGCAATAAACCTTTAAAATGAAAACCTACTTGTGCCCCCATTTTTTTCCCTGTGCTCCTAAAATTAACTTAGGAGCACGTGTGCTCCTGGGGGGGGTGTAGAGCCCTGTATTCACATTTCACTGGATACAAGTAAATCGCATGCTCTGATTGGCTACTCTACTACTAGGCTATCAGCTCATGTACCGTGAGTAGAGAAAGACAAAATGGTGGAGCATTTTGCTGGCCCAACCGAGGACGAAAGGGAGCAATTCCAGCGTTATGGACGTGACACTTGAACTCAAAATGGTAACAAATGACCCAGTGCATGTTTTATTGTCTCCCAGTATTTAAACAGGTGTTGCATATTTTAAGGCTGCACCATACTGGAGAAGTGATAGAACAAGAACAATTTCCATAGTACATCTAGGGCATACAAGAAAACGCCAATAAAAGATGCGTTATGGATGTGACAGAAAAAGTATCACTTTTCTTGGGTGACTGTACATTTTTATCAAACTCTGAAATTGTAAATCTAATGTCGAAATGGAGATATCCATTTGATAGAGGGGTCCAAGGTGAATATTAAAAAAATCTTTGTTTAAAATATTTTGTATTTCATGCAGAGTTTCAGAAGGAAAAGTCAGCGTTATGGATGTGACGAAATTCCGTTATGGATGTGACGCGTCTGAAATAGACATGGCATATGTTTAGAAAATCAGCAATTTAACCACCATAACCCTTTGAAAAACTCTCTAAATATCAGCTAAAACTATCAAAGTTCTTAAATAATATTTAGGATGGCTATTGTTTTGCTGTTTTGTGGATTTTAGCATACATTTCTGTAGCTTGTGGCAGTAATATAGAATTGTGAATGATCAAAGTTGATTTTAGCTTGGGTTTTACATTATAAGAAAGAAAGACTGACAGTGACATATTAGGTTGGTTACAAATTGGTTCAACTTATTCACATCTGTAAAATACAGGCCTAGGTGAGATCTCTGGGAGTGGTTTTGATGTATTACATGTTGCTTTATTTTTGCATGGTGAGGTTGACATTTACATGGAATTGCCCAAGGGAAAAACTCTACTCGAAAACAAAACCACAAAAAACACAAGCAACAAAAATGTGGAATGAAAAGTATTTGATGGTAAGAACGAATCTTTATTTTTCAAAAATTATTATACCCTTTCACAAATTGCGACTGTCATTTCACTGGTTTGTTTACATTCTTCATCTTTCAGCATTAACATTTGTTGAAATTTTTTTTTTTTTTATTCTGTTCAAAAGCTCAAAGAAGTTTGAAAAATTACATAACTGAAATGTCCAATGAAGAATTAAAGGTAGCTGGCCTTTCAGATTTTCAAGTGGAGGTCATGAAAAGAATTTATTACTTTAATAAATTACCCAATTATTTTTGTTTAGTGGACCGAAAGCTGATGAATTCAAAAATCACAGACTTCCAATTTTATTAGGTTTTTGTAAAATAGAGTGATAAAGAATTTAGGGCCACATGGCCCTAAATTCATTAGCTATTTTTTCCTGCTTCACCATGACCCAATTCAAGATACTACGTCATGCATTATGTGGTGGGCTGTCCCCGTTCACGCAAGGCATTGGGGGAAACAAATTTGAAACAGGAGAGAAAAATGGAGGATGCGAGCTTGTGAATGAAAAGTGAAAGACTGAATACAGTAACGGAAAGCGAGAAGAAAAGACGTTATGTTATAGGCGAAGGAAAGGAAACGCAGGACCAAACTAATAAACATTGGTGAGCACCTCGGTGCGATCAGCTGTTCGTTTAGCGACAGAATGATGTAACCGTCAGTGCACGGTCAAAGGTAAACCTGTAGATCGCAGTAACGCAACACTGGATGCCAGCTGCCGTAAAACCCAAAAGGAGGTGGTAAACCTGCGCATGCGCACACGGACTTCCTCCGTCTGTCTGACTGCGCGAAGCGAGCGATTTCATGTACATTATTTGCTCAGGAATCCCCTCAAATTAAATAACTTCCCAGCCACAGAATGGTCAGATATTTTGTGAGATATTACAGAAATGAACATGAGTCACAATGACCAAATTTCAGACGGAACTAAATTTCACTGATTTTATGAAATCAAAAGGCTGTCTCGCTTTAAATAAAATGTCTAAAGCTATTCTATACCTCGGCACAACAGCAAAACGCCACTTTCTCAAAAAAAAAAAGTCAATTCGTGCAGCCAGACAGATTTTTAAGAAGTCCGCCTAAGCAGAAATGATTGTCAGACGTTTTGTATAAAAGTTATTTATCGAATTTTCTAAAAATAAAAATGCTCCTTTTCTCAAAATCCCGTGAATGTGAATAGAATAAAACAGCTATTCCACTTTGCACTCTGTCATCTCGTCGTACATGTTCGATAGCCGACGAGGTGCACGTACAACTCGATTTTGTGGAATAATTGTCAATTATTTCAGACCGAGTAGGAGTACTTGCCTTTTAGTAAGTCACCGATACATACATCATTCCCCCTTTACAGTATAACATGACCCATGCTTGCAAGAAACTATTTATGGAGGGAGACTTGCTGTTAACGGCAAACATGTGACTCCTAACTTACAGTAAAAGATCTATCCACTGCAGTTAAGCTAAAGATAGGCCTTGGACATACACTGCTGCTCCAAATATCTGTGGTAAAGCTCATGCAATTATTTTTTTCCCCTCCACAGAATCATGTATCCTTGGTAAGAGGAGGTCTGTGATATGGGTACGACTTGAAACGTTGTGCTTCAGCTCCAACACATTCAGGAATCACCAGAATCCTACATTAATCAATGGCTGACGAGAGTTAAATCATCAAGTGCAAGAAACTGGGTCAGAGCTCCAGGAATTTTCACTGTGTGAGGATTAGCATTAGCCAGGTTCTCTCTCTTTGCAAGCATTCGCTGCACTGTTGGTTCTTGCAGTGTGACGCTGCAGCTTTCCCGTTCTGGGTTCGTCACTAGCCCTCTTGGTCTGCCAGCGTTTTGGTTTCCGTTTTGTGTTTGTCTCTTGGCCAGCAGGGGGAGTTCTGGGGCTCTGATGACGTGACTTATGCCCCTTTTCCACCAAAGCAGTTCCAGGGCTGGTTCGGAGCCAGTGCTTCTGTTTCCACTGACAAAGAACTGGCTCTGGGGCCAGAAAAACCGGTTCCAGGCTAGCACCAACTCTCTGCTGGGCCATAGGAAAGAACTGCTTACGTCAGCGGGGGGGGCGGAGTTGTTAAAACCAACAACAATAAGACCGCGAAAGATCACCATTTTTAAGCGACAAGAAGCAGCAGCTGTACAAACGCGAAGTCAGCCATTATTATTATTGTTGCCGCTACTGCTTCTTCCGTGTTGTTTTTGCTTTGATATTCGTGCCAAGGTTTATGCAAACGTAGCGCCGTAACTTCTGTATACAGCGCCGTAATGACGTATACAGCGACGTAACTGACGTGGCTCCGCTTAGCACCGCGAGCGATGGAAAAGCAAACTGGTTCTCAGCTGGCTCGCAAGTTGAACAAGTTGTGAACCAGCACCGGCTCCGAACCAGCCCTGGAACTGATTTGGTGGAAAAGGGGTATAATTGGTGGCGTAATTAGGAGCCGGATAAAACCTGGACCTCACAGTTCGCGAGTGGGCGCTTGCTCGCTCATCACGCTCGCTGCGCTCCCCACTTTTTATTTACCTTTTTTAAACCATTTGTACAAAATCTTGGTAACGTTTGACAGTGGGCTTAAATTTGATAAACAGATTAGTTCTGTTGTTAGAATGAGCTTTTTTTCAACTTCGTCTCTTGGCCAAAGCGAAGCCATTTCTTAGTCGGCAGGATCTCGAGAAGGCAATTCATGCATTTATCAGTTCGAGACTGGACTATTGTAATGCCCTGCATGTTGGCCTCAGCCAGTCTTCAATTTTACGTCTTGAACTTGGACAGAACGCTGCGGCCCGATTTTTAACAAGCACGTCTAGACGTGAACACATTACTCCTTTGTTGTCGTCACTCCATTGGCTTCCAGTCCATTTTAGAATTGATTTTAAACTTCTGTTTGTTTTTAATGCCATCAATGGCCTGGCTCCCTCTTACCTGTCTGAGATTTTAACTACTCGTGATCATGGTAGGGCCCTGGGTTCTTCGGGTCAGCTTCTGTTAGAAGTTCCAAGGTCGAGATATAAACAGTGGGGTGATCGTTCTTTTGCTGTCGCTGCTCCCAGACTGTGCAACAATCTGCCCCCCCGACATTCGCACCACTATTGATCCCGGCCTTTTTAAATCAAAGTTGAAGACCTACTTTTTTAGATTGGCATACAATCCTGACTAGGGGAGTCTTGTATTTGAGGGGTGCTTCGTTTCGTCTGTTTTATTTCATGTACTTCTGAAAGGCTTTTGGTAATCTGCAGCACGGTGGCACCTTCCGCAGTCAAAACCTGCGTTATGATGTATTTTAGTGTTCTGTTTTATGGCTTTGATGTAAAGCATTTTGGGTACCTTTTGGTTATTGTAAAAGGCTATATAAATAAAATTTGATTGATTTTTGCACTACATTCCATTATGCTGATATACACGACAGTTTTGCTTTGTTTCATGTTTACTGACTTCTGTATATAATCCTTTAATAAATCTATTTTTGCGTCCGATATACATCGGTGTGGTCTCCCCCGCTTTATGCTGCGGCGGCCTTGAGCCAGGAAGTCATGACGGCAGAGCACTGCTGATATAGATTTCATCACACCTACTCTAGATGCTTGATTAGACTGCTCGTGTTAGAAGAACGCCTTTTTGTACCTCGTCTTGACTTCTTGCACGGCACAGTGTGTACTCGCTACTCGTTGGTTTTGTAGTGCTTCCACACCGCCGTATTATATGACTCCTCGTCCTTCTTATCTTTTCCTTGCAGCTTATATCCTTAACACTGTATTGCTGTCCGTTTAATTTTTATGGTCTCTCTTGCACTAGTGACTCACAATTATACACACGTGGATGTGGTTACAGGGATCACGTCATGTCACATCCAAGTACAGGTAGATGAGCACGGTATCAGGGCCGATGCAGATACTGTGACTTGTAGAGATTTTTTAAACGTTCAAGAGACTGAAGATGTGAAATACACTGACTGACGTGTTGTATTGTGGGTTAAATAGGTTTGCATGAATTATAAACCAAGTGTAATGCTACGGACAGTTCAAGGCGTGTTTGGAATGAAAAGCTCCACACAAGTCGAGATAGTGAAAATCTGGGCCTGCATAATGGTCTATGGACGGACAGACTAGGGATGTTAACCGATGACCATTTGACCGAATCAACGTCAACCGGTTAATTTTTTTTGGTTGTCGGTTAAACTAGAGACAATTCCCCTGTGGGAAATTGAGAGAGTGATGCAGTGCGCGTAGCAGTCGCTATAGCAGGAGCTGCACTGAACTGTGTGAATGTGTCTCTCTGAGAGGAAGCAACCCCTCCCTCGTGTGTGTGTGTGTGTGTGAGAGGTGGGGTTTACATTAGACCGTATCAGCGGATCATCAGATTAACGTTTTTAAAAACGATTAGCGTGCACACAGCAACACCAATACACGGATGCGCTCGGCTCCGCAGGCATCCTGCGCTCCAAATCACTCCGCCCTGAACAGCGAGTGCCCTCTGGAGGGTTCGCACTCCAGCCCTGCGCAGCTCACAGAGCGCGCGAGTGAAGCGCACGAGCAGTGATTCGGGACTGAGCCGCTGTGTGTGATCCCAGTGCATATCGGGCATGCGCGTCACTTACCACTTGCAAGTGGAAGGATGGCAAGCCTAAAGACAATCATAACTACACAATGGGCAGTATTTGCATCAGTATTTGCAGTATTTTCATACTTTTATACTCTTTAATGAAAGGTGATACAAGGCGGAAGTCCGCGCCGTTTTTCAGCAGTCGCGTCACATGACCAACGCCAGCGAATCAGGAAGGTGGAGGTCACAGTGACGTTGTCCAATGACGACATCAGCTAGAGCTCAGCACAGCGTATCCTCAATGTTCACACAGCACTGGAACAGAGACGAACTGGGTTGAATATGTGGGCTCTGGCGGATTCCCGTTTCCCGGCGTTTTAATGTGAACGAACAGTGCATCCGCGAAGAAAACGAGACAGATACGGTCTAATGTAAACTTGGCCTGAGAGCGTGAGCGAGCAGCCCCTCCCTCGTGTGTGGGAAAGCGAGCAGCCCCTCCCCCGTGTGTGTGAGAGCGAGCAGCCCCTCCCCCATCCACGCGCTGCGAGCAGAGACAGTGTGAAATTTGTTTTTTTTTTTTAAAAGAGTGTTTAATTTTTTTTAAGTTTTAATTCTGTATTAAAATTACTAAAGCAAACGCCGCCACAGTCCACGAAACACAGGAAGCACGAGAAGAAAACAGCAAATCAGAAAGCCACGCACACCTGCGCAGCCCTCCAACTCGCTGCCCCCCACACACACCTCCCACGCCTCACGGACCGCAACGGCACCTGCCCACTTAGTAATTTTTATACAGAATTTACTCTGATGAAGTTATTCCGACACTCCAACACCCCCCCCCAAAAAAAAACGGATCTGCACGATTCAGCCGTGAAAAAGGCGGCATCTGCCAAAAGGCGCGCCGTTTGCATCCCTGTTTAAACTCATAGGTTAACCGACTTTAACCGGCTAATGAGGCTCGGTGGTCGGTCAAGTTTTTTTTTAGTTTTCGCCATCCCTAGGACAGACAGACAGGAAGAAACCGACCAACCACAATGACTTAAGACACCATGACTAATTTAACACATCTGGAAACTTGAGTAACACGTTTCCCTTACCATTGTGCCCATCTCTTATCCATATCTCTGATGCAATAAAATAAAACGCATCACCATAATCAAAGAGGTTCTTAAGCATGTCCTCACTAACTGCATTTTTATACCAGGGTCACAGACAAGTGTGCAATAAAGAGAGTGTGTTTCAAGCTCAACTTGAAGCAACTACACTCTCGCATACACACCCATTACACAACCAAGGAAGCAGTGAATGGATGTGGGTTTTTTTTTCCAAATGTCTATCAATACAGATGGGTCATTAATGGTAAACAGCGAGATAATGACTTTACTTATGCATTATTAATTTAAGTAAGTCTACCAAGATTAAAACCTTCTGCAACGTGAAAGCTAAATGAAAGACGGCTGTGATAGGAGATGATGCGATCAGGTATTAGATGACTGACCTCCAAGTGGAGAAAAATAAATGGACAGACACTGATTTTTCCAGAGAAGTACTGTGCTTTGCAGGATCGTCCCTGGAGTTAAGGAGAAAGCTCCAAGTGGGCATACTGATCTCAAACTTTGCAGCAAATATTTCTTAAGCCTGAATTGTGAAATCCGACAGTTGCCCTACACTCTCAGAAAATAAAAATTACCTAAAGTACCTTTAGTAGTGGGGCGGCATGGTGGTGTAGTGGTTAGCGCTGTCACCTCACAGCAAGAAGGTCCGGGTTCGAGCCCCGTGGCCGGCGAGGGCCTTTCTGTGCGGAGTTTGCATGTTCTCCCCGTGGGTTTCCTCCGGGTGCTCCGGTTTCCCCCACAGTCCAAAGACATGCAGGTTAGGTTAACTGGTGACTCTAAATTGACCGTAGGTGTGAATGTGAGTGTGAATGGTTGTCTGTGTCTATGTGTCAGCCCTGTGATGACCTGGCGACTTGTCCAGGGTGTACCCTGCCTTTCGCCCGTAGTCAACTGGGATAGGCTCCAGCTTGCCTGCGACCCTGTAGAAGGATAAAGCGGCTAGAGATAATGAGATGAGACCTTTAGTAGTACAACAGCTAGGTCAGTGGAGCAGTGCCATCTAAGGTACTTATTTGTACCCTTTAAAATACTGCTAGGGAATGCGTGTGTACCTTTTTGGCCCTAAAAAGGTATACACACACTTGCCTTGAGATCCAAAAACGAGCCCTTGGGGGTACATTAGTGTAGACTGGACCTTAGGGGACAGAAATGGACTCCTACCGTACCTCTACTTCTAACAGTGTAGAGCTTAAAATATCTTCAAAACCATAATATTCCCCTCCCATTTTGTAGATTTAAACCTGAGAGCAATTTAACCACTAAATAATACCCTCATAATAATGCCCTATTACCACACACTCGCAGCAACACCCAGGTGACGCAAAGCAGCTAGATTTCCACTTAGACCTGGTGATATTTCACCACAGGATGTGAAATAAACATGGCGCAAAGTACGTGCAGAGTGCAACGTCAAAAAATTCAAAACGAGAAGTGATCAACTAGAGACTATTGCTGCGCTCATGTGCTATGGGAAGATGATATTTTCCAGTTGGGAAGTGGTATTTACCAGTGTGTTGTGTTCACATGCTTTTGTTATTGTTGACAAAGGACGTGGACTGCTAGTCAGCAATAGTTAGCAATAGCGTCTGCTCTGGATAGGTAAAAACAAACCATAACACATTTTTTAAAGGAAACGGATTTCTAACGTATTATATTACACTTGTTAATGACGCAACATTGCATAGACACCAAAAACTACCCACTAGTACTAGTGTTTAAAAAAAAAAAAAAAAAAAAAAACTTTAGTAGCGTACAATGCTTACCATTCAAGTGTCTTGTACCGCTCACCGCCATGTTGAAAAGGTGAAAGTTCATCTCATCTCGGCAACTCGTGTATTAAAATTTTCTACGAGTTGCCCAGTGGAAAATACCACAAGAGGGGGCGTTCATGTGTGCTTTCCATGTCGGCGTTTGGTATTTACCATAATTCCCATAGCACATGAACGCACCATAAAGTAGGTAGGAAGGGATGGTGGTACGCTCCTTCTATCGCATACTGTAAAGTTTGTTCCCCAGTTCAAGACTTTAAAGGTGCCCTTCCACCAAAAACGCTTAATACTGGCTCACTCCGAGTTGCATATGCATGCGAAAATGTAATTCCACCCCCATTCCCTGTATTAGCTTATGAAAGAAAATAGTCGGAAAAACGAGTGGACCTGAAAAAGCCATACGATCTTACGTCACTTCATAAATTAGTATTCATGGCCTCGCCCACCTTGGCTTGCGACCACCCACGGGAAAGAAGTTCGGATTTGATGCGCAAGGAGACAGCAGAGCCAGTGTTGCCAGATTGGGCGGTCTTAAGTGCATTTTAGTGGATTTGAACATATTTTGGGCTGGAAAACGTCAACAGTATCTGGCAACACTGAGCAGAACCCATCTGGTCAGTAGCTAACGAAGAGGACCTAACAGCAAGTCGAAAACATGTCTGAACAAGTTCATGCCTGTGTTATTTGTGGCAGTAACACATCAACGTTGCATTTCTTGCCCAAGATAAAAAGTAAAAGTTATCCTACCTCTTGGATTTGTCCTACCGAGCCTACTGCGCATGCGCGAAATCCAGGAGGGTAGGAAAATTCAACAGACTTGTCTGCCGAGCCGTGAAAATCCTACCTCAAGCTTCCAGCTGTTTTGACGCCGTTTTTTTTAATATTACATTCAAATTGTTTGATTTACTCAACCAAATAAGCTATATTCAATAATTACAATGTAGGCATATTTGCAATTCAGAAACGTACAAAATACAGTATTTATAAACAAACGAAACGACGCTCCATCATAACTTTGACTGCACAGTGCCCACTGCGTGAAAGAATTAGCAAGTTCTCATACAGACCGTTTTATTATTCAAAACAAGTCATTACAAATTATTTGACTCGGCCAAAGACTCGACCAATACGCACAAAACATAAAAATCGGCAAATGCGTGAAATACTCACCGATTTTCTATCAGCCCAGCTGATCGGTAGGACAAAACTCGGTCCAAATTCCAAGATATGACGTCATGTGTTCTGCGCATGCGCAGTAGGCTTGGTAGGACAAATCCAAGAGGTAGGATAACTTTACAGAACACCGGAACTAGTAATGAAACCACAGTAAATTACCGCAAGCTTTAAATAAATAATTAAATAAAATAAAACACCTTTGCCTACAAGACGAGTAAAAACAAAATGGTGTCTCCGTGGTAAGACCTTTGATGCAAGAGAACTTGAAGGTCACAGATACTGTGTAGACTGCTCTATTCACCTTCATAAACAATATTCTAAAAAAATTAAAAAAAAAAAAAAAAAATCATACTTCATCCTCTTTCCTGCAGTCAGATTGGCTCACACCTTTACACAGTGGCAAAGACTTGGTCTTGCTAGATGTAATGAGTTTTACATCGATGGTCTTTTTGGCAGCTTGAATGATCTTGCTGAAAAATTTAAACGACAGCGGTCAGACTTATTTTGATACTTTCAGGTCCGTCACTTTGTTCAAAGTTGGAAACCAATCTTTCCTGCCTCACCAGCACATTCAGGGTTGGATATTATCTTGCAGTGTAAAGGCCAGATCTCAAAACACAATCATTTGTCTTCAAATGGGGTCATTGGATAAAGTTAGAAAGGAACAGGTTGAAGAACTTAGGACCGAAGTTTCTGATGCAGCCTGGGATTGTGCTCAGAGTAGGGAGTTAACGGAACATCCTCCTGTGCCCGTCTCAGCCTGATAAAGTCTTTCAATGGATTTATTACACTAAATCAAAACTATCAAAAATGTATCCACAAAATAAACTCCTGTGCACGCAGTTCCCAGGATTAAATGTATTTTCCACAGACCATTTATTTATTCACTTTACTCAAATACAAAGTAAAATGGCAGTAAATCATCTTTCTTTTCTTGCGTATTGCATCATGAGGCGTTCCTGGCTTGTAAATCTCTTATTTTCGGTGCATGACACATTCACGCAACTGAGCATGCTATGAATTAACAACGACAACGGTCTGCAGTGGCGGCTACACAATTAAACACTCAGCGAACATTTCTCCATTTGTGTATGAAAATACACTCCAACCACTCAGTTTGGTTTCATTTACAACCAACGGTGTCTTTTGATACCAGCACGTAATTGAACGAGAGAAGACTGGTTTACCGGAGACAAAAGAAGCGTTATCTCTGCTCCTGTTCCCTCCGACGGCCCTGACACACTACTGCCTCCGCCGAGTGCACGCGCACACCGCATGTTGGGGCCGCGGATAAGTTACTCTCCCTTGATCAACAAAGTCGGCGGGGAATTTGTGGTTATTATCGGTACGAACAGCGCGAATCACAACTTAAACAAGTGCGGTTCAGTTTGATATTGTCAGGCCGTTAGATAAACATTTAATTTTATTAAAATCGAAAATTAATATTTAGAGCCTGTGGGCTACAAAAATAGTCATTAGCCGGCGCTTGCGGAAAGCCCTGCATTCCGCGCGGAATATAGAATTGAATCAGCCCTG
Source organism: Neoarius graeffei (assembly GCF_027579695.1). Classification (NCBI taxonomy): domain Eukaryota; kingdom Metazoa; phylum Chordata; class Actinopteri; order Siluriformes; family Ariidae; genus Neoarius; species Neoarius graeffei. Next base: position 41,290,936 of record NC_083595.1, on the reverse strand, counting down.
CGCATGCGCCGTGCGGCACAAAAAAAAAAAAAAAAAAGGCAGCCACCATGAAGGAAGGAGATCCGGAGTTTTCAAACATTTGCTTAAGTGTGAAATCGCAAAATGGTATTCTAGCGTACAACAAAATAGTAAAGATTCAGAAAAACAAATCATTCAGTGATCATTTTAATAGTGCAGGGGTGATAGCGTTCCGGCGCCGCGCCGGATTTCCAGTGTACCGTGGCTGGGGGAAAAAATAAAAAAAATCTAGTTCGCCCATTGTCCTGTGTCATTCTGAGATGTGCAGATAGACAGTAAAGGGAATTCGCATGATATGGAACTAGTGGGGAAAAAAGTGCCGTCACGGCACGAATTAGACGGCACTTTTTTCCCCACTAGTTCCATATCATGCGAATTCCCTTTACTGTCTATCTGCGCATCTCAGAATGACACAGGACAACGGGCGAACTAGATTTTTTTTTTCCCCAGCCACGGTACGCCGGAAATCCGGCGCGGCGCCGGAACGCTATCACCCCTGATGGTGTAATTTCATCCGAACTAGGCCTAATGGTCGATTTAGATCTACAAAAAGTCTGTGCGTCTGACATTTTAAGTACCTTTGTAAAAGTTTTGCAAATGTTGCAGTCAGATTAAACTGTCATTTTATTAAATGTGTCTGCTTTTGTAATAAAAGTACTGAAAGAAAAAGCAAACAGCACTGCGATTTCTTATCCGTCTATATCTCTCTCTCATATATATGTGTGTATAAAAATCCCTCCCTCCCGACTGAAAATTTTTTTTGCTCACCTGGTGGACAGGAAACGGATTTTTTTTTTTTTAAGGATGGCCCAACGTGCAACCAAATGCAGAAATGGCCATTTTTGGAGTATTTGTAAACGAGGTCTCAATGCCCAGTAATAAGAAAAATGCACTTATTTTTGCCTCCCTTTTAGCTAGGAGAAGAGTGTTGGAGTGGAAATCTCCTGAACCACAAAAAGTATCACTCTGGCTTAGTGACCTGATGCTATTCCTGAAATTAGAAAAAAATTTAAGGACTTCACTACAGGATCAACCAAAACATTCCATAAAACACTGATCTTGTATTCTGAAAGGTTTAACACTCTGCCCTCAGATAACAGATATTACTCTATCCACATTCACCGGATATGAACAATCGCACACTGACTGGCTACTCTACTATTAGGCCATCAGCTCATATACCATGAGTAGAGAAACACACAATGACGGAGTGTATTGTTGAACCAACCGAGGCCGAAATAAAAACTCCGCTTGAGAACAAAACCCCAAAAAATACAAAGCAACAAAATATGAAATAAGTATTTGATGGTAAGAACATTTTACTTTTCAAGAATTATTATTATAGCATTTATCACAAATTGCTACTGTCATTTCGCCGGTTAGTTTACATTAAGTGGAAATTACAGTCCGACGTTTTGTATAAAAGTTTAACAAATTTGCAAAAATTAAAAACGCTCCGTTTTTCAAAATCCAGTGAACGTGGATAGAATAAAAATCATTCCGCTCAATCTCGTCACACATGGTTTATAGCCGACGAGGTGCTATCAGCTCACGTACGACTCGATTTCATGGAATAACTTAAATAAAGCGCTGACAGTTATGCTGGCGGTTACGGGTGCTTTAAGCAGAACGTGAACAGCCGCCCCCCCCTTCCCTCGAACTTCCTCTTCCCCTTTTATTTTTATAAAGGCAGTATGTAGGTGGTGCAGGTGGGATGGCAAAAAATAAATCCTACTTTAAAAAGAAATCATATTTCCAGAAAGAATGACCAGTGTTGCATGTCTGCTTTTTATACATGTTCTTGGGTGTTTTCACACAAGTCTGTGCTTTTTTTTTCCCCCTTTTCTTTTTATTAAATATATTGCATCATAGCGTTTTCCTATAACCCCTTTGGACATGTGTACAATTGTACGCATGAAGCTCCAGAGCATTTCTCCTTGCGTCCAAAGGGGTTAAATCAACACTGGGTTCAGATACAGGCTTTTAGTCAAAGCAAAGCTCATACAAACTAAAGCATTTTTATTCATTTTGGTCACTTGCATTTGAATTGGATAGGAGTACACATCCTAAAGAGAGAGAGAGGTGGTGTGCCGTCGTGGGAAGCACAGTGTCTCTAACACTATACAATATCTTTCTTTTTTTTTTTTTAAAAAAGGACGTAAAAGTTATTTTATTTAGCACAGCATGATTCATACCTGAGCTCACTTAGAGCAAAGCCACTGTTATGTGAACTGGTGGTTCACCCCAGGGGTTTTTTTTGGGGGGTGGTGGTTTCCAACTGCAAGTCAAAAAACACACAGTTGCGTCAGCCTCATGGCCTTTACAAACCAGATACAACACGAAACTGCAACCCGAAAAACTCGTGTGGAATTTATGCACATAAAAAAGTATGCACACCAAGTCCAATACAAAACTTTTAAAATATGCTGTGGTCTATTTAGTGCTGGTTTCATGCTCGTTTTGCGCCATGACTGTCAGTTGTGTCCCGGGTGAACGAGGGAGTCACCTAGCAGTGATGACAACATAATTATAGACATGCCCTCAAGAAAGAGCAACTTCGGGTACAAACAACAGGGAGAATTTCATAACCTCATTAAAGAGCTGAAGCTGAGAGACGGGACGTTGGACAACAAGAAAGCAAGCGATGCTTACGGTGTTGTGTGTTCACGGGTGAAATAAAATGGCGCTTCATTCCCATCTTTAATCAAGAGCACAGCCTTTCATTCTGAGAGCAGTATTTATTCATTTCGCGTTCAGATTGTGCAACGCGTTTTCTCTCTCTCACCTCACACACACACACACACACAAATACACAAATAGCCCTGCTCACATTCACATTGAACGTGAAATAAATAAATACTGTAATACCACACACTCGAATAAAACTAGACATAAAACTCCATAGAAATATCGTCTCTCGGCTCCCAGATGTGAGTGACCGCGGCACATAGCGGAGGCTCATTGCTCCATTTGAGGCCGTTTTGCCGACTGTCTCCTACGTCACCACATGACATCATTCCTTCCACACAACGTGATTGGTTAATGTGTTTATTTGCAGTGCGAAAGCTCAGAAAAAAAAAAATTGACCTCGGTCAGAAAAACATGTTACTTTTCCACTGCATAATATTTGCACTGTGTGAAGGTACTCATGATAGTCTGGTTAACACCAGACCATATCACAAGTGAAATAATTATGGTCTGGAATCCGCCTATTGAATTTCTCGTAGGGGAGGTGTGGTTTACGATTGTCAATGGCCGTTTATTGGACGTTGCGAATGTCTATCATTTGGCGTATACGTAGCCCATGGCAGCGCTCGAAACTAACGGTGTCCCGATGTCCCGGGGACTATAAAAAATGTCATCGGGACACAAAATTATCATATCTGGGACAATCCCGGGACAATGGAAAAAAACAGATCTAGAAAAAAAGTTCTACATTAATATTATTCACAAAGCTGTAACACATACGTAGACATTCACCTAATTTGTCAATTTTAATTTTAAAACGTTAACAGCGAAAAATACATTAGTAGCTACACTTTCGATGCACCTGCATCCGTAGGCTACAGAGCAGCGCATTCTGTTCTAGAATCTTCGGCCGGAGTCCGCGTTATATGGACTTGGAATGGAATTGCTACTGCACACGCTGCGCCGACTCTTGCCAGAACAAAAAAGTGGTTGAAGCGGATCGACCGCGGGGAAGAAACTGAAAGCCCAGACATAACGTCTCCGGGACCTTCAGGATCCAAAGTGTCATCGCCTGGTCTGCAGGCAACGCTCGCAACTGAATGAACTGAATGAACACTGTTAGACACGTTATAAAATACAACAGGAATGATGTGGATGATACTGACGGAAGATACCGTTCAACAGAATAAGTGAGTTTTCTTGGTGTCTTTCTAGTTCAGAAAGTTTAGTCAGTCAGCAGCACAACTAGGCTCGGACCTGGCACTATGCTGATGTTCCACCCATGTTTCGGCAGCGAAAGTCCATAAAATGGATAACGGAAAGTTCATAAAAATGGATAATGGTAATGGTTAACGGAAAGTTCATAAAAATGGATAACGGTCTCATCTCATTATCTGTAGCCGCTTTATCCTGTTCTACAGGGTCGCAGGCAAGCTGGAGCCTATCCCATCTGACTACGGGCGAAAGGCGGGGTACACCCTGGACAAGTCGCCAGGTCATCACAGGGCTATGGATAACGGTAATGGTGAAAATTATAAGTTGGCCTTATAAATGCCAACAGATATTCAAGGTATAAGTAGATTAAATGAACATAAAAGGGGTCTTATTTTCAACTAAAGTGTACTGCAGATGTAGGGAGTTGAAACATTTTCTGAATGAGCTAGTTGGTCCCTTTAAATAAACGGGTATCTATTCATACAGTGAGATCGCCAAAGTTTAATAAACTGAAAATGCAATAACTAATTTTGAAGTAGATGATGTATTGGACATGTGTCGCTTGTGTTTTGTGACTTATTGTAAAAATGATAAAGGGTTCAAAATCGCATAGTTACAAATATAATAGTAACTTCATATGATAATATTAACCACTGGTTATTTCAGAGAGGAAAAAAATGGGGACACTATTGCTTCCATTCGGGACAATACAACACAGAATTCGGGACCACTGGGGGACACAAAGAAAAAAAGTTAATTTCGAGCCCTGGCCCATGGCCAATCATGGCAGTTGTACCCGGTGACATAGTTAGAGCGACAAAGAAAGACTAACGCCAAACGCTGTTCTTTTTTTAAAACAAACTTTCGCTCTAAACTATTCAGAACAGTGTCTAAAGCTTGATCGAAAGTTTGGTTCGTATCGCTCGCCGCCATGTTAAATGTGATCCATAAACAGTCCCAAATAAACAAGCTTCCGTTTGTCGAGTAGTACTCGTCACCGTCTTTCCACCCCTCCCCACTCTCTGATTGGCTCCAAACTCAGGCGAGCCTTTAGACCATAGTTTCCATGCTGTCTTTTCAGATCGGAACGATTGTGCAAAGCAGCCTGGGAAATCCCATGCTATACTCATGACAAAAATTACAGTTCAAATAAATAAATAAATACATAAATAAATAAATCTATGGATGTGTGAATTAATCACTTTTTTTGGGGGGGGGGGGGGGGGGGGGGGCTGGTGTGTAAAAGCCTTTAGTCCTATATAGCATCACTTGCTTGTCCTACTATGCAGTGGAAAGCCTGATATCCTACCTCTGCTTGGAAACTAGTGCATCACCATTAAGCAATCACACAATTAACCCTTTGGTGACTGACCCCTTGAAAATGGTTCCTCCAGGAACGATGACGTTTCAGTTGTCAAGACAACGGAAAAACTAAAATACAAAAACAGAAAGATACGTCACAATGCTCTTGTGCACAAAACAAAATGCTCTTGTATTTGTATTTTAGTTTTTCCGTTGTCGTGACAACTGAAACGTCATGTTCCTGGAGGAACCATTTTCAAGGGGTCAGTCACCAAAGGGTTAAACGTGACGAGAAACTGGAATCTCTAGCTTAAACTAAATTAACCAGTACAAAATCAACAGGACTTAAGAGGCTAGATCATCACTCTTCCCTGTTACACCCAAGCCAAAATGTTCTTTTTCCAGAATTGGTGGTCATGGCAATCTTCAAAACAAATGTGCATGTCTGTCCTTATTGTTGTAGAATAAATAATATAAATATATATATTTTTTTTAAACAGCCTTGAGCTGATATGAACCATTTTCATCAGATACAGGGTGGGCGAACAGAATAAAGTACACAACATCCTGTTTGTTGCAGTGCTTTCTTAGATACCATCTCCATTCTAGGAAACACCATCTATAAATGAGTGATGGGTCTTCTTAGACCCCCCACCCCCAGGACGCCTCTTATTCCCTGCCAGAGTCGCAGTGGAGGCTATTTCTACCCCCGTGACTCACTGATAGGGGTTTGTAGAATCTCTGGCATGCCAATGCCAAAGCACTAGGACCATCATTCCAATCAGGCCACACCTTAAAGTGCATATCACGGGTAAATTCAGGAGCAAGATCAATTTAATTCTCCTATTTCATATTAAACTTTGGTCAAATGTGTCACATTTTGTGCAATTTTTTTTTTTTACCTTGCGCAATACCAGAAAAATTCAGTTGAAATCAAGCCATTTGAGGCGAATTGGTCCACCTCTGAAAAAACTTGGCATTTGGATTTCCCAGCAAACATTGTTTTCGTGACGTCACGTGAGGGACGCCGCCTCCTGAATCCTACGTCAGCGCTGGTTTGTTTAGGAGAAAAACAACCTGGTGGTTTTCTGCAAATTTCTTCAATGTTATCACGGAATTATTAAAATGGTTAGCAGATGTATCGTAGGAGGGTGTAGCAACACCAATCTTGATGGGATTAGCACTCATCGTTTTCCAAAAGACCAGACAATGAGAGAGAAATGGGAGTGCTTTGTGCGAGGCACCCGGAAAAATTGGCTACATGCTACAGACTTACTTGCGGTGCTCACTAGGGGTGGGTATTGCCAAGGACCTCACGATACGATACGCATCACGATACGATATTGCGATATTCTACATAGTTCACTGAAAAATGTAAAATGCATTATGCATCTTAAAATCCGAGTTGTATGTACATCAGATGATAGTGATAATTCATGGGACAAACTGAGTTAAAACAATGCAATTCAAATTATCCGTGCCATTTTATTGTAACTATACAAGCGCAAGTTACAACATATTTGCAGGAACAACACACTGTCTGAAACACATCGAAAAGTGCAGTGTGCATCTTACGGCGTATTCACACCTACGTTGTTTGGTCCGGACCAAACGAACCAAATTTCCCTTGGTCCGGACCTTTTGGGTTGGTCCGAATACAAACCACCGAACTCTGGTCCGGACCAAACAAGCAGACTGAGACCGAGCTGCAAGGTCGGACTCGGTCCGGACCAAAGGAACCCTGGTGCGGATCTTTTGGAGGTGTGAAAACAGACCGGACCTAATCCGACAGTTTTGCTTTTTTGTACCTCGGGAGCTTCCGTCGTTTGTCGAGCATTATGGGAAACAGAGTCTTGACACTCCACCGCAAAGTGCAAACACTGTTTCGGTTGTCAAGGGAACCTTACAACAGTCGTTCAGTCATTCAGACCAGTATTAGGCTAGACTACAGAGTACAAAAATGAGTAGGGGGCAAACGTGGGCCGAGGAAGAAACGCGTACCCTTGTGGATATATGGGCAGATGTCCACATATCTGAGCTTTTGGAGAGAACACACAAAAATGCCGACGTGTTTGCTGTATTCAGTGAGAAAATGAAGGAGAAGGGGTTCACGCGCTCCCCAGAACAATGTCGGCTGAAAGTGAAGAAACTCCATCAGACCTACATTAAAATCAGGGACATTCTTTCAAAAAGTGGCGGTACTAGCGACGCAAAAAAGAAATTCATCTATTGCGTGAAGAGCCAGAACTGTCACAACATGATGTGCGCTCATCAGCGCTATCCTCCGTAGCCGCCTTGCCCTTTGTCGTCGTCGTTGATAAATTACTTGTACAACAGCATAGTAATCGCACAATTGTGAAAACAGTAAAAACTGGAAAAAACATATAGCTTTGATGACATTAAAAAGAATAACAGCACAGAAAGCCTCCGTGACTACTTTTGAACTTAACGCTTTGTGCGCGTGGCGTCTCTGACCAATAGCTGAACGACCTCAGGGCGCGTGGCTTTGTTGACAGATTTTGGTCCGCTTACTAAAATGTAGTGTGAAAGCGAACCGCACCAAAATGAAAAAATAAAAAAAAAAACATTTGGTTCGGACCAAAGCAAGTGAACTATCGAACTATCCTGGTCTGAATACACCCTTAGTCTCCCTGAGCACAATTATGAAACAAAGTGCAGTGTGGGTCAGTGTCCACACACTGAAACTGAATTGAAACCTCAGTGAATCATGTTTCTTCTGAACTGAGAGTAAATACTCAAAATAAAATGCAGTGTCTCACACACACTAAAATTGAAAATGCAAAATAAAAGTGCAGCTTCTTGCCTTCGGCCTTAACTGACAAAATTAAGTTCACAGTTACAGTAAGTCACACATCACTGAAGTAGACGGGAGGACTTTGGCGCTGTCCAGTGTAGTTTGCTTCGGGTCGGGTTTCGGTGGCTCCGGCTGAGCCAATATGTCGGGGTGGTGTCGTGCTAAGTAAGTCCGCAAGTTTGTTGTGTTACCTGAATATCTAATTGGAGCGAAACAGGTTTTGCAAAGTGCATACTCTTTGTCCAGCTCACTGTTTTTTTTTCTCCTTTCTTTTGGAATCCAAAGTACCTCCAAACATCTGCTTTAAAGTTTGGCGGTGTCTCTAGGTTTACGTTAACAGCCATGCTTGCTTGGTTTTTTTTTTCCCCTCACTGTAACCGTCAGGGAAAAAAGAGAAGACGAAGAGTGCCTTGCAGTGAGGTAGCGGCACAGCGACACCTCGCGGAGCGGAGGTGCGGAAGTCGTACTGGATTTACAACCCGTCTGAAACATGATTTATTATTTGAAAAAATATCGATATTGAATCGGAAGACAAAGTATCGCGATATATCGCCGTATCGATATTTTTGCCCACCCCTAGTGCTCACTTCACAAGGTCCGATGACGGAGAACTATTTGCAGTGGGAAATGGGCTTCGCAAGGCAACTTGATCTGAAAAAAGACACAGTTCCATCTGTCAGAATGCCCAAAGCAACACCGTCTCAATCTGTATCAGCGTCACCAAAGGAGCCAGACGTGTTCGTCTCCCCTGACAGAAGATGAAGTGCCGCATCCACTGAGGCCCTCGAAGCCGAGGACTAAGCAGAGCCGAGAAAAAGACCAAGAAAATCGGCAATTCACAAGTTGACTGTTGCCAGGGTAAGAAATAATCCTGACATCTCATTATATTCTTCATCCAAAAGTGAAGTAACATTGCACTCAGATGACAATTCCATATTTCAATGCAAAATCGCTAGCTGCTAAACTTGGTCTACACAGGCTGTGCACTGAAACCGTGCAAGCTCGCGCAGCCTGCTGGCGCTTCCGTAAGTGACGTCATGAATCTGGCTCCAGACTCCCTTGGGATTTTTCCAGACGCGTTTCGTTATTTTATTTTTTTCTGCTGTAGACAGATGGCCTTGTGCAAAATTACCCTTCTGGACGAGTGTGCAAAGGGACATACTTTCATATTAAAAAAAAAAAAGATTGGTCCAGAATATGCACTTTAAAATTACTTTCAATTTCACGCTTGAGAAGCCGAGAACCATTTTAATTTTGGTTCTATAAAATGTTCTGAATTCTTACTTTGTTTCCTGATGAGCATCTTTATTGGTTAAAGAGGTTCTTTTAAAAAGGAAAATATAGGACATGGATCCTCTTATGAATTCGGTTTACAGTGTACACATCCATGAGAAAAATCATATCCACCTGTTATGCATTTGAGACGAGACTGAACAAATCTCCTGAGCCACTATCAGTGTCAAGTTTCCCTCAGGGAGAGGAATGAAAATTTCATCAATAAAGTAGACTGATGGGCACGATTATATTGTGTAATACACTGCAGCGATCACTAAATGCACAGTCTCAGAGAGAGATATACCACAAGGCTTCCTGTCTCTTCATATCTCTCTACCAACTGTGGTCATAACAGCAAAGTGTGTGCACACGTGATTTACGCTCAGCTAATTCATGTCCGTTGTTTGGAAAGACCCCCTTCTTCCAGTAAGCACTGTTCATGCCACAGATTAAACCTACAGTAGTAGGAGACTAAAGAAATCTCCAAAAACAGTCCCATTCAGCTCAACGCTCCATCCGGGGCCAAATCTACGCGTGGAAAAACTGCCTCACTCTCACTCTGAAGTCTTTTTCATGTGTTTGGTTATTTTCCACAGTCCCGCTGATGACTCATAATGCTTTGGACACAACATCTGGTCACGATCAGTCGTTTTATTAAAAACGAAGTGCTGAAACTGGTTAATTCTTAAAACTTGTTCAGGCCACACACACCACAGCATTTAGTTTCTAGACACATTTACCTGGTTTAGATGTTAAACTGGATAAAATACCGTGTCTACTGGAAACAAACGTTCCAGCATGGGCGCACATTTGCAAATGTCTAACAACTCGGTGCATTAGTGGCTCTGGAGCACTTGGGTAGAGTCCCAAAAGGAGATTGGTTTTTGTTTTAAATCCCATGTGCACAAGATCTCGTGCGAAGAAGTTATTCAAATAAAACAAAGAAGAAATTAGAATAGTAATTAATCAGCTTTGGGAACTTTAAGGGCTTTGTACAAGTGGTGGAAAGTTAAGCAATGGAAGTTCACAAATTTATATGAAAACACATGGAATCCAACCACACTGATTTTCTTAGCTTGCAATTTCTAATGCAGCTGTGCGTGCAAATATGTGGTGTGTGTGTATATATATATATATATATATATATATATATATATATATATATATATATATGAGGGATGTTTATAGCCCCCAAAACACACTGCCCCTACATTTCTTGACCCTGCAGAGGTATTTAAAACACTGTTTTACATGTTACACAAAACTAAGTCCACACCAAGTTTCCTGCAAAACCCTTTCGGTTTTCAAGCACCCAATCTGAAAGTTCAGTCAGCTTCTTAAAACAAAAACAAACAAAATTTAAGGTACTGAAATAATGCACACCATTTGAAATTGATAAACAGCAGTCTGTCATACACAGCTATACATATTATGTATCACTACTAAACCTGTTATTTCCGTTCCACTGTAATCTCCTGACTCAAAACCGAGGACACAATATCGCCCTTAACCCAGCTAGCTATTATTACAGTAACCCAGCTAGCTATTAGTATAGGTATAAGCCGAGTAAAATTAAGGATTAATTTCACGAGTGATTTCGAAGTTTTAAAAATTCGCGACGAGGGCAATTTCAAAACTTCGAAATCACGAGTTAAATTGATCCTTAATTTTACAAGGAACCATACGATTACTTGTTTATAATATACAGGGCCAAATTCAGGGGCGGCACGGTGGTGTAGTGGTTAGCGCTGTCGCCTCACAGCAAGAAGGTCCTGGGTTCGAGCCCCGTGGCCGGCGAGGGCCTTTCTGTGCGGAGTTTGCATGTTCTCCCCGTGTCCGCGTGGGTTTCCTCCGGGTGCTCCGGTTTCCCCCACAGTCCAAAGACATGCAGGTTAGGTTAACTGGTGACTCTAAATTGACCGTAGGTGTGAATGAGAGTGTGAATGGTTGTGTCTGTGTGTCAGCCTTGTGATGACCTGGCGACTTGTCCAGGGTGTACCCCGCCTTTCGCCCGTAGTCAGCTGGGATAGGCTCCAGCTTGCCTGCGACCCTGTAGAACAGGATAAAGCGGCTAGTGATAATGAGATGAGGGCCAAATTCATACTTCGGAAGCCATTCAAGTTCACAACATTTGTCATTCACATTTTCTGAACCAATCAAGGCGCAAGACTATCTTGCACGTTTGAATCAGTTTCTAAAGCGTCTTTCATCATGACATGAGGATTTTGAAAGTGGTTTTCCCCATTTTCTTTCCTCACTTCTGCATAAAACTGCGATAGCACCTTGTCTAACTCACAGCATTCATATGCCACTAGAGAGTCGTTTATTTGTCTTTCTGCAGCCCATTTCTTAAACATGGAAAGCCAAAAATTTGTACTTTTTTGGTATTTTCATTTTCGCTTGCAGCTTTCAATTGGTTTATCATTTCTACGTCAAATCTAGTGAAACGCGGCATTGCTGAGTCAGCCATTTTGTTGACAAAATTTGCTAATTTTTGTAACCGTAACCAAGCAACGAACCAGCCAATAGCATTTCAGAAATACGGCCTCGTGTTAAGGAAAAAAAGCCCTCCTTGATTGGTCAACAGGGCTCGACATTAATGCTTGTCTGGGACAAGTGATACTTCATGTCAGACAAGTTCATCGTCTCAGTTACTTGTCCGATCGGACAAGTGCCAAAATACGCCGATATTCGGGCTATATATCAAATTTATCAGTTTATTCACATGATTTCCGAAGCACCTCACTTGACATATTGTTTTGATGAATCGCCGGATGTTTCTATTCGGAAAGAGCGATGTGCACATGCGCAATATTCCACTTGCGAAACCAGCCAATACCGCTTCGTGTATTTGAGCTGAAAAGTAAACGGTCGTTTATGATTGGTTTTAATCGTGTCATACACGTGGATTTGTTAACATTTCTGTTGGCAGGATCATTATTCAACTGTATATTTACGTTGAGTACGTGTTAATTTCCAAATCTTTGAATTGTTGTTGATGGTGTTCATTATATAGCCGAGCGTGCACTGGGGTTGGAATGCGCGCCTGCATGTGTGTGGATTGACAGGGAGTGAGGCAGGCGTGGGGAAAGTTATGTACGAAAAACCAAGCTGTCAAATGGCTGCTAATTAGGTTACCGGCTGTATTAATTAATAATTAGTGATTAATACTGTAAATCAGTCAATTTTGTTATCAGTTGTTTTTATTTGTAGCACTGCTGTTATTTGTTTCTCTTGTCCAAACTAGTGATCTCAAGTCATAAATTTTATGATGTTAGTTTTTGTGATATTTGTTACTGAACTGCAGAGTACTGATCTGTGTGTAATATTATATATATATATATATATATATATATATATATATATATATATATATATATATATATAAAATAGTTAGTGTTTCTGAATCTCATAGTATAGTTATTTTGTTCTTAAAATTTTATGTTCATAATTTCTACTCTATTGGAATATACTGCTTCTGAACTTCAGCATAATAATTGGTGAATTATGGTATCAATCAGTCTGTTTTACTATATTTTTGAACTTTCGCCTCAGTATATCAAGTATGGAGCACTTGCATGTGACGTCACAGCCGATCCAGATTGTGACAGACGCCATCTTGAAACGCCATATTTCCGCCTTCTACTTCTACTTCTGGTTCTACTTCTGCCTTTTCTTCTGGAAAACCCTACTATATACAATTCTACTACAACGGCTGCGGCTACAAGCTCTCCCTACCTGTGCACGGTTTTTATGTTTGTGTGTATTTTTGCGTGTTGTTCGTCTGTACCGGACTTCAATATCCACTACAACCGTATGGACTTACTGGACATTGGTTTCCAGCAGAAAATGACGGTTTGTAGCGATTTCCATCGCATGCACAACATTCCGGACGAGATAGCGAGACCAGCGGGGTCTCCGTGGATTGTTATCGGAAGCAAAGCGAAGGAGGCGGCGCCGGGAACGGAAGCAAAAGCGAGGCTGCAGAGCCGGCCTGTTGACTAAGCTCAGAAAACAGCCACTCAAACCTCCACTGCCAAGCCTCTACCTCTCCAACGCCAGATCCATGTAAACAAGACGGACGATTTGGAATTACAGCTGGAATTACCTTATTCTATTCTATAATCGGCTGGTCAGTGCTATACTCAATACTTAAGTGACTTACCCATCCAATGAGGATTCTTGTTTACAAGATGCCACATCTGAGTCACTGACAAATCCTGAATTTCTGTAAAGATAACTGTCCAGAGATTTATAAGCACGCAGTACTTCACCACTGAACAGCGAGGGAAAGTTGATGAGGTAATTATACACGTCTGGGTATTCCGCTGGCAGTTCAAAATCCGGTCGTGAAAACTCCGTCCGGTCAGCCATAAGGGTCACTAATCTGTAGATCGTTTATTTTAGACATATATCTAGTTATCTGTTCATTAGAAAAATGAGCCGTGTAGTCCGTCGGTTGAAATTGATCCATTCTGTACACAAGTGCAGCAGTATTCAGCGGTGTTTTTGACCGACAAGATGGCGGTTGTGTACTTTCCGGTCACGTGACTGCAAGATCTCTATAGATTACTTTTGATTCATAAATATTATGCATATGCTGTGAATTCGGAAACAAATGCAATAAAGATTGTTGGGTTACAAATAGTTTATTTGTGTTTTTTTTCTCAAATATTTCTTCAGACAAGTCAACTTCACATTCAGACAAGTAAATTTCCTTTCAACTTGCCCGACAGGACAAGTGGTTTCAAAAGTTAATGTAGAGCCCTGGAGTCAATCAGAATTGAGTAATTTGGCCCTATGTATTATAATCATTACAGTCAGCCAGCCAGCCAGTTAGTTGGTAGGTACTACAGTAAGCCAGCCAGTTAGTTGGTAGGTACTACAGTAAGCCAGCCAGTTAGTTGGTAGGTACTACAGTAAGCCAGCCAGTTAGTTGGTAGGTACTACAGTAAGCCAGCCAGTTAGTTGGTAGGTACTACAGTAAGCCAGCCAGTTAGTTGGTAGGTACTACAGTAAGCCGGCCAGTTAGTTGGTAGGTACTACAGTAAGCCGGCCAGTTAGTTGGTAGGTACTACAGTAAGCCGGCCAGTTAGTTGGTAGGTACTACAGTAAGCCGGCCAGTTAGTTGGTAGGTACTACAGTAAGCCGGCCAGTTAGTTGGTAGGTACTACAGTAAGCCGGCCAGTTAGTTGGTAGGTACTACAGTAAGCCGGCCAGTTAGTTGGTAGGTACTACAGTAAGCCGGCCAGTTAGTTGGTAGGTACTACAGTAAGCCGGCCAGTTAGTTGGTAGGTACTACAGTAAGCCGGCCAGTTAGTTGGTAGGTACTACAGTAAGCCGGCCAGTTAGTTGGTAGGTACTACAGTAAGCCGGCCAGTTAGTTGGTAGGTACTACAGTAAGCCGGCCAGTTAGTTGGTAGGTACTACAGTAAGCCGGCCAGTTAGTTGGTAGGTACTACAGTAAGCCGGCCAGTTAGTTGGTAGGTACTACAGTAAGCCGGCCAGTTAGTTGGTAGGTACTACAGTAAGCCGGCCAGTTAGTTGGTAGGTACTACAGTAAGCCGGCCAGTTAGTTGGTTGGTACTACAGTAAGCCGGCCAGTTAGTTGGTTGGTACTACAGTAAGCCGGCCAGTTAGTTGGTTGGTACTACAGTAAGCCGGCCAGTTAGTTGGTTGGTACTACAGTAATCCGGCCAGTTAGTTGGTTGGTACTACAGTAATCCGGCCAGTTAGTTGGTTGGTACTACAGTAATCCGGCCAGTTAGTTGGTTGGTACTACAGTAATCCGGCCAGTTAGTTGGTTGGTACTACAGTAATCCGGCCAGTTAGTTGGTTGGTACTACAGTAATCCGGCCAGTTAGTTGGTTGGTACTACAGTAATCCGGCCAGTTAGTTGGTTGGTACTACAGTAATCCGGCCAGTTAGTTGGTTGGTACTACAGTAATCCGGCCAGTTAGTTGGTTGGTACTACAGTAATCCGGCCAGTTAGTTGGTTGGTACTACAGTAATCCGGCCAGTTAGTTGGTTGGTACTACAGTAAGCCAGCCAGTTAGTTGGTACTACAGTCTCGTGCCCTCGCCGTTTTATCAAACTGCAGTCATCTTCATTTGCAGTAAACAAAGACCGTTTAAATAATTCCACTTATTTTTTAGACCGTTAGCGCCTGGACTGTTTCGGCCGTTTATAATAAGCGGAGACCGCGACAGAGCGGCTCTAACGGCGAACGAGACAACAACCCCCCACCACACAACACCACACCACACACACCACCCTCCACCACACCACACAACACTCCACCACACACACACACACACACTACACCCTCCACCGCACACACACACTCCACCGCACACACACACACTACACCCTCCACCGCACACACACACTCCACCGCGCACACACACACACACACACCCTCCACCACACCATCCGTTAGGAAAACCTCATAAACACTCACCCAGAAAATAAAGTTGAAGAAGAACAGCATGTATTTGATGCATTTCGTGCAGCCTTCAACTCCCATAATTGCGGGTTTTTTAGTGCCTCGGTTCTCTTTTCAAACCAAGAAGAGAGTAAATTGATAGCAGAGCGATTCCGCCAGCAGCAGCAGCAGCACGCAGAGAGACAGAGCGCGGATTTGTGGGCCCGGTGTGTGCGCGTGCGTGTATGTGTGCACTCCTCCTCCGGAGAAAAGAGAAGGCAACACCCAGCCCCCCCGCTCCTCCCCCCGGAAAGTGGGACAGTCCACCAATCATGGCGTCTGTCTGTAAGCGCGAGCCTCCATTACACTCAGCAAATACAGCTTCAACACGCCGAGTTTTTATTGTCAATTCCCTATACCGGTATATCCCGGAGAATCGAGACGCCGTTTCTCTCTCACCTTACTTGTAAAATCAGATAAAAAAATAAAGTAAAATTTATATTAGGAAAAATAAAAATTATATATATATATATATATATATATATATATATAT
Organism: Neoarius graeffei; assembly: GCF_027579695.1. NCBI lineage: Eukaryota > Metazoa > Chordata > Actinopteri > Siluriformes > Ariidae > Neoarius > Neoarius graeffei. The sequence goes on along the minus strand of NC_083595.1, from coordinate 41,274,646 downwards.
ATATACACACACACATTATCTGTAGCCGCTTATCCTGCTCTACAAGCTGGAGCTTATCCCAGCTGACTCTGGGCGAGAGGCGGGGTACACCCTGGACAAGTCTCCAGGTCATCTCAGGGCTGACATAGACAAACAACCATTCACATTCACACCTACGGTCAATTTAGAGCCACCAATTAGCCTAACCTGCATGTCTTTGGACTGTGTGGGAAACCGGAGCACCCGGAGGAAACCCACGCAGACACGGGGAGAACATGCAAACTCCACACAGAAAGGCCCTCACCGGCCGCTGGACTCAAGCCCAGAACCTTCTTGCTGTGAGGCGACAGTGCTAACCACTACACCACCATGCCACCCAGTTTGAGAAGTCCATCCATCCATCCATCCATCCATTATCTATAGCCGCTTATCCTGTCCTACAGGGTCGGAGGCAAGCTGGAGCCTATCCCAGCTGACTGTGGGCGAGAGGCGGGGTACACCCTGGACAAGTCACCAGGTTATCACAGGGCTGACACACAGAGACAAACAACCATTCACACTCACATTCACACCTACAGTCAATTTAGAGCCACCAGTTAACCTAACCTGCATGTCTTTGGACTGTGGGGGAAACCGGAGCACCCGGAGGAAACCCACGCAGACACGGGGAGAACATGCAAACTCACCAGCCCTCACCAGAGAAAGGCCCTCGCCAGCCACTGGGCTCGAACCCAGGACCTTCTTGCTGTGAGGCAACAGTGCTGACCACTACACCACCATGCTGCCCTATATAAAAAATACAGATAATATAGGTAAAAATACACTCTAAAATACTACTTCTTTTGGCTGCTCCCGATTAGGGGTTGCCACAGCGGATCTTTCGTCTCCATTGCTCCCTGTCTTCCGCATCCTTCTCTACCACACCTGCCACTTTCATGTCCTCTCTCACCACATCCATGTATCTCCTCTTTGGCCTTCCTCGTTTTCGTGTGCCTGGCAGCTCCATCCTCAACATTCTCCTTCCAACATGCTCTGCATCTCTTCTACCTACTACCTACCTACCCCTTGCTTGTCTAAGAAAAGACACGCAATAGCTGCAGCTTAGTGCATGTCTTTTCTTACTAGCAATTACAAAGGATTTGGAACTTCTTATTGATAAACCTCCATTTCAAAGTGTGATCTTTTCTGATTCCTTATCTGTCTTACAAAAAATTCAAAAGGAAGATAACGGCATAGAATTATTACATTCCTTATATCTTACGGTATGTACCAGCTTTATCTTATGGGTGGTGAGGTTGTTTTTTGTTGGATTCCAGCTCATGTGGGTATTAAAGGAAATGAAATGGCTGATCAATTGGCAAAAAGACCTGTAAATAAACCCTATTATGACATTCATTACCCTTTTACCACTTCTGATATCACAAAACATATCAAAGATGTTATTTTTACAATATGGCAAGACAGATGGGATAATTCTCAAACTGGTAGATTCTTCTACCAACTTGAACCAAATATTACAACACATACCACATATTCTGACAAAAACAGAAACAAACAAAGGATAATTACAAGACTCCGATTTGGAAAATGTCTACTTAATGATACACAATTTCTTTTTTTAAAATAAAATAACAACCTTCAATCAATGTACAACTTGTGGTGTAAAAGAAAATGTCAAACACCTGCTTTGAGATTGTATCAAATATCCAAACTTTCATGATAAAATTATTCAGAAAATGAGAAATAAACAATTAGAAATGAATATTAAAAAATACTTTTACATATTTTATGATGACATTTATACGTTTATTATTGAAAAAGAAATAAAAATGTAATTATAAAAAAAAGAAACTCATATTTAATGTGTGTGTGTGTGCGCTTGGTCACAATATGTTAACTAGTAGTTCCAATCCTTATAGGACGCCAAATCACTTTGAGTAGGAGCGTCCCTAAAAGAAGCTCAAGCAAGATGTCTTTTCTTACACGAGCTTAACAAGACCAGAGAAGTTCAACATGTTTGAAAGACATCCTGTAAAACCTAAATTCATTAGACTTTTGGGATTTGGGAACTCTTTTCCTTTGTTTACAGTCAATTTGAGCTTAAAATTAAAATACTCTTTCACATTTCCACATGGGCGGCACGGTGGTGTAGTGGTTAGTGGTGTCACCTCACAGCAAGAAGGTCCTGGGTTCGAGCCCCGTGGCCGGCGAGGGCCTTTCTGTGCGGAGTTTGCATGTTCTCCCTGTGTCCGCGTGGGTTTCCTCCAGGTGCTCCGGTTTCCCCCACAGTCCAAAGACATGCAGGTTAGGTTAACTGGTGACTCTAAATTGACCGTAGGTGTGAATGAGAGTGTGAATGGTTGTCTGTGTCTATGTGTCAGCCCTGTGATGACCTGGCGACTTGTCCAGGGTGTACCCCGCCTTTCGCCCATAGTCAGCTGGGATAGGCTCCAGCTTGCCTGCGACTCTGTAGAAGGATAAAGCGGCTAGAGATAATGAGATGAGACATTTCCACATTGGGAATGGTTCAACAGAGAAGGAAAAATCCACCCTGAAAAAGATTAAATATGACTATAAGGAAAAAAATTGTGACGTGCTCAATGATTCTGGTGCTAATTTATAGGTTGATACTGTATTTTGGTTATTCCTATGAGAAGTTAGGGTTTGTATAGCTATGCCATGCCCGAGACGTTATGCTGATGTCACAAGGGGACATTGCTAGGACAGTTACAATGGTGATTAATAGAGATTTCATACATGAGCACTAACTTCTTTTTTCTTTAGCGTTCTGCTGATGGCAAGTCCACTCTGACAGCTTCAGCCATCAAAGTTTCTCGGGAAGGATTACAGTAGTGGTTTCCCGTTGCCTTCTACTGGCAACGGGAAACCACTACTGGTTTCCTCCTCTCAACCATTCACATACACACCTATGGGCAATTTAGAGTAGCCAGTTAACCTAACCGCATGTTTTTGGACTGTTGAGGAAACCCATTCAGACATGGGGAGAATATACAAACTCCACACAGAAAGGCCCCCGTCAGCCACTGGACTCAAACCCAGAACCTTCTTGCTGTGAGGCGACAGTGCTAACCACTTCACCACCGTGTTGCCCGAGCACTAACTATCAGACTCCAAAAAGCAAAAGAGCAATAGCTTCTTTTCTCACCATTTCTCAGCAACATTTAACATAAGACATAACACGTGACAGAGAATGTGCTGTTATACGAAAATAATGCATGCCTGGCGGGGTGGGGTGTGATATACCACCATATTCCCTCACTCCTGAAGTGAATTATTTTCAATATCATGAAACAATGGGGGCGGCACGGTGGTGTAGTGGTTAGCGCTGTCGCCTCAAAGCAAGAAGGTCCGGGTTCGAGCCCAGTGGCCGACGAGGGCCTTTCTGTGTGGAGTTTGCATGTTCTCCCCGTGTTCGCGTGGGTTTCCTCCGGGTGCTCCGGTTTCCCCCACAGTCCAAAGACATGCAAGTTAGGTTAACTGGTGACTCTAAATTGACTGTATAGGTGTGAATGGTTGTCTGTGTCTATGTGTCAGCCCTGTGATGACCTGGCGACTTGTCCAGGGTGTACCCCGCCTTTCGCCCGTAGTCAGCTGGGATAGGCTCCAGCTTGCCTGCGACCCTGTAGAACAGGATAAAGCGGCTACAGATAATGAGATGAGATGAAACAATGGGGAATATGCAGGAATTTTGGTGTGTAAAGGACAAGACTGCAACACCCATGATCTCTGATCCCTCAGATGGCACTGCATCAAGAACCGTCATTCATCTATAGCTGATGTAATCACATGGGCTTCCGATTACGGTACTTTGGCAAACCTTTGTCAAGTACTACAATACAGAGTTACATCCACAAATACCAGTTAAAACTTTACTGTGCAAAAAGGAAGCCTTATGTTAACTGTGTTTAGAAGCACCGTCAGCTTCTCTGGAATTAGAGGCATCTGGGATGGACCATCACACAGTGAAAACGTACTGTATATTATGGTCAGACAAATCAGCATTCCAGGTCTTTTTTGGAAGAAATGGATGTTATGTGCTCCAGACCAAAGATGAAAAGGACCATCCAGATTGTTACCAGGAACAAGTTCAAAATCCAGGGTCTGTCATGGTATGGGGTTGTGTCAGTGCCCTAGTCAAAGGTAACTTACACTTCTGTGATGGGGCATTAATGCAGAAAAGTACAGTGTCTTGCAAAAGTATTCATCCCCTTCGTGTTTGTCCTGTTTTGTCAAATTACGAGCTGGAATTAAAATGGATTTTTAGCACCATTTGATTTACACAACATGCATACAGTTTTAAAGGTGAAAACTGTTGTTTTATTGTGACACAAACAATAATTAAGATGAAAAAAAACAGAAATCTGTAGTGTGCATAGGTATTCACCCCCCAAGTCAGTACTTTGTAGAGCCACCTTTTGCTGCAATTACAGCTGCAAGTCTCTTGGGGTATGTTTGTATTAGCTTAGCACATCTAGCCACTGGGATTTTTGCCCATTCTTCAAGGCAAAACTTCTCCAGCTCCTTCAAGTTAGATGGGTTGCGTTGGTGTACAGCAATCTTCAAGTTATGCTACAGATTCTCAATTGGATTGAGGTCTGGGCTTTGATTAGGCAATTCCAAGACATTTAAATGTTTTCTTTTAAACCACTCCAGTGTAGCTTTAGCAGTATGTTTAGGGTCATTGTCCTGCTGGAACGTGAACCTTTGTCCTAGTCTCAAACCTCTGGTCGACTCAAACAGGTTTTCCTCCAGAATTGCCCTGTATTTAGTGCCATCCATCTTTCCTTCAGTCCTGACCAGTTTTCCTGTCCCTGCAGATGAAAAATATCCCCACAGTATGATGCTGCCACCACCATGCTTCACTGTAGGAATGGTGTTCTTAGGGTGTTGGATTTGTGCCACATACAGCATTTCCCATGATGGCCAAAAAGATCAATTTTAGTGTCATTTGACCAGAGAATCTCCTTTCATGTATTTTGGGAGTCTACCACATGCTGTTGGGCAAACTCCAAATGTGTTTTCTTAAGCAGTGGCTTTTTTCTGGTCACTCTTCCATAAAGCTGCGCTCTGTGGAGTGTATGGCTTAAAGTATCTGTCCTATGGACAGATACTCCCATCTCCGCTGTGGATCTTTGCAGCTCTTTCAGTGTTATCTTTGGTGTCTTTGTCGCATCTCTGATTAATGCCCTCCTTGTCTGGTCTGTGAGTTTTGGTGGACGGCTTTTTGTCAGGTTTGTAGTGGTGCCATGTTCTTTCCATTTTGCTATAATGGATTTAATGGCGTTCTGTGGGATATTCAAAGTTTGGGATATTTTTTATAACCCAAACCTGATCTATACTTCTTCACAACTTTGTCTCTGACCTGTTTGGAGGCTCCTTGGGTTTCATGTTGCTTGCTTAGTAGTGTTGCAGAGTCAGGGTCCTTCCAGAACAGGTTGATTTATACAGACATCATGTGACAGATCATGTGACACTTTGATTGCACACAGCTGGAGCTTAATCAACTAATTATGTGACTTACAGTATGAAGTGAATGTGAGTGTGAATGGTTGTCTGTGTCTATGTGTCAGCCCTGTGATGACCTGGCGACTTGTCCAGGGTGTACCCCGCCTTTCGCCCGTAGTCAGCTGGGATAGGCTCCAGCTTGCCTGCGACCCTGTAGAACAGGATAAAGCGGCTAGAGATAATGCGATGAGATGAGATAATGCACATCTTCTAACCAATCAGATTTGAGGATTCAACCATGCTATGGTATACTTAAAAGTGCTGACTGCAAAGTTGAATTCTGGGCAAAATGTTCCATTTCTATTGCTGTTGGAGTTTTGAGATGTTTCGCTGCTGCACACACTGTATCCTGCGTGTAAATATTTTGCCAAGATAAAATGCGTCCCACATTTTACGATTCCAGAGATCGCTGAAGCAAGTGAGCAACAACATCATGTGACCACCATGGGGCATTTGAACTACTTTTAACTAAAACAAGTCGGCATGGGGAAAGATGGTGGACTCGGCTCTTCTGTCAACTAAAAGCCAACAAAAAAGAAAAGGAAAGTCTGACTAGTAGAGTAAAGTTAGATGACATAATTTTTCTGGACAGATAACTAAATCATTTTAGCTAGCACTTAGCGATCTTAGCCTTAGAATACATGGGCTCAACTCCACAGTAGTGAGTACGGAGTTATACACCTAATGTTTTGATCTTACAGAGAAAGAAACGATAACACAAAAGCAGTAACTGAGAAAAGATATATCCATCTTTTGTTTCATGGATCTATTCACGAATGTCAACCACAAATTACATCCCTGCGACCCCAAACTCTCCAAGGTCGATGCAGAGTCATGATGTTTTCCGTGGGTTGCCATCTTGGTGTGACGCAGTTCCATAGCTATGTTAATTAGTTCAAGCTCCTTGCGTTTGGCTGCTTCTGTAGGGTCATACTGTTTACCTTAAGAGGTAGGATATTCAGTCCCAAAACGGAGGAAAGCGACCTTCAGCACATCAAAATGATCACGTCTTGTCCGCATGATATTGTTCTGGCGAGACATAGGAAATTGCCGTGCACAATAAAAGAAATTGAAAATTTCAGATGACTTTGCAGTCAGCATCTTTAAGCAATATCACATGAGAGTACTGTTGTACTGGGTGTGATGGGTATGATTCGGTCACAGGCATGAGGCTGTAGTCTGAGTGTTGTAGCTAATATTCAGTATGTCTGTGAAGATTCTCAGTCATCCAGGTACATAGTAATCTGTGGTTGGTAGAAGAGAGCAACTGGACTTGCTTGAAGATTCTTGAAAACGTTTCACCTCTCATCCGAAAGGCTTCCTCAGTTCTGTCTGACTAATAAGGAGTATCAGGTATTTATCCTCTCATGGATCATCATAGAATCAGAATCAGAATTCTGATGGCTCCATTGTAAGTCCAGTTGCTCTCTTCTACCAACCACAGATTACTATGTACCTGGATGACTGAGAATCTTCACAGACATGTTTCTACGCACTTTGGGATGAGATCCCTTCGACTGGTGCGGGAGTATGAGAGGACTTCCAGAAAACTGGCAGACATTTTAGCCAGAGAGGATCGTTCATTTTTGTCAACCTGGAACGGCCATCTCTGAACAGAGGTGGGTGTCTAAGACATCTATCAGCCACCTACAATGCAGCCATCGGAATTCTGATTCTGATTCTATGATGATCCATGAGAGGATAAATACCTGATACTCCCTATTAGTCAGACAGAACTGAGGAAGCCTTTCGGACGAGAGGCGAAACGTCTTCAAGAATCTTCAAGCAAGTCCAGTTGCTCTCTTCTACCAACCACAGACTAATATTCAGTACAACTGCACAACCTCAAGTGTGATATTGCTTTAATATGACAGTTCTCATCTCATCTCATCTCATTATCTCTAGCCGCTTTATCCTTCTACAGGGTCACAGGCAAGCTGGAGCCTATCCCAGCTGACTACGGGCGAAAGGCGGGGTACACCCTGGACAAGTCGCCAGGTCATCACAGGGCTGACACATAGACACAGACAACCATTCACATTCACACCTACGGTCAATTTAGAGTCACCAGTCAACCCAACCTGCATGTCTTTGGACTGTGGGGGAAACCGGAGCACCCGGAGGAAACCCACGTGGACACGGGGAGAACATGCAAACTCCACACAGAAAGGCCCTCGCCGGCCCCGGGGCTCGAACCCAGGACCTTCTTGCTGTGAGCCACTACACCACCGTGCCGCCCCCTATGACAGTTCTATAAACAAGAATTAAATATTGAGTAAGTGACATTTTGGACACATTCATCCATCCATTATCTATAACCGCTTATCCTGAACAGGGTCGCAGGCAAGCTGGAGCCTATCCCAACTGACTATGGGCGAGAGGCGGGGTACACCCTGGACAAGTCGTCAGATCATTGCAAGGCTGACACAGACACAGACAACCATTCACACTCACATTCACACCTAAGGTCAATTTAGAGCCACCAATTAACCTAACCTGCATGTCTTTGGACTGTGGGGGAAACCGGAGCACCCGGAGGAAACCCACGCAGACACGAAGAGAACATGCAAACTCCGCACAGAAAGGCCCTCGTCGGCCACTGGACTCAAACCCAGAACCTTCTTGCTGTGAGGCGACTGCTAACCACTACACCACCATGCCGCCCCTGATGACTGGTGTATGGATAAAATAAGTGTTATTGTTATCTCTGTGGTGTCCTGGTAAATATGTGGGAGGGAGCCAGAAGCAGCCTTTACTTGTCACATATTTATTACAGTCCAGTGCAAGCAAATACTACACTGCAGGCTGACTATATGTAAATCTAAGATCTGTGGGTTAGGGTTTAATCCTAAAAGTGCTCGTAAAGATTTTTTATGTTTTATGCTTTATGAAAGCTACAAAAACAAGTAAATCCGTTGAACGTTTCTCCATACAAAGTGCAAAATTGGTGCTTGACACAGGATATGCTTTTATTACATATACGGTACACATTAGCATTGAAGTCTAATTAAGCTAAATGCCTCAACAAAGGGCTCCTTCATAATACATGCTTTAATACCACCCTTCTATGTAAAAGTTGTAGGAGGACGTTATACACAGGTAATGAATGGCATATATAGATTATTACCTCCGCCAAGGAGGTTATGTTTTCGGTAGCGTTGGTTTGTTTGTTTGTTTGTTGGTTTGTCTGTTAGCAACATTACGGAAAAAAGTTATGAACGGATTGCTCTGAACTTTTTTCCAGAGGTGTGACTGGGCACAAGTAACAATCCATTAAATTTTGGCGGTGATCCGGATCACCTTCTGGATCCCGGATTTTTTTAAAGGATTCTTGGCGGAGGTCTGCGCTCTCCGAGTGCTATTCTACTTATCTGTGTATAGAAACCAATGACTAAAAGATAGACTTTCAATACAAATGTGCTCTGAATAATATTCAGCATCCTTTTTCTGATTTTATTGTGACATTTATGCAGAAAAAAATAATGAATGGCCATTATTTTTATTCATAACTCGTCCATGGCGCCCTCTGGTGGCTGACACCGATAAGGACATTACAGGAAAGTGTCAAAAAGTATGTCATAAAATGGAGGTTCTTCAATGTGCTCTGGGCATCAATTAATAAGTAATGGAAAGCATACATGTTTCTAGCCATCAGTAATATAATAATCTTAACAACCACTATAAATATAAAATTTGTATCTCATCTCATTATCTCTAGCCTCTTTATCCTGTTCTACAGGGTCGCAGGCAAGCTGGAGCCTATCCCAGCTGACTACGGGCGAAAGGCGGGGTACACCCTGGACAAGTCGCCAGGTCATCACAGGGCTGACACATAGACACAGACAACCATTCACACCTACGGTCAATTTAGAGTCACCAGTTAACCTAACCTGCATGTCTTTGGACTGTGGGGGAAACCGGAGCACCGGGAGGAAACCCACGCAGACAACATGCAAACTCCGTACAGAAAGGCCCTCGCCGGCCACGGGGCTCGAACCTGGACCTTCTTGCTGTGAGGCGACAGTGCTAACCACTACACCACCGTGCCGCCCTTAACATTTTTATAAACTTCTTTATTATAAAGAAAAAAACCCAGAGAGATATCAGTTAACTCCTAGGACAAGTTGGTATGTTGTGCAAAGCACGAGTTTGTATCTGGTATGTAGAACAAATCATGCATATACTTAATTATTATACATACAAAACACTTTTTTGATGGAATAAAAACACATGTTCTATTCCCTTATAGTGGGTTTCATTAGTTTGGTTTGATAGCATGCAATATTGTTAGCATATCGCTTACCTTATGTGCATTACATCACTCTATCCAATGGAGAATGAGCATTGAATATGGTTTACATATTGCATGGTTGTCAAGACAACTTGACATCATATGTCGGAGATGTAAAACTTCCGCGCAAGCGAGCGACTGTGACAATTTGTAAACAAACATGGCCGCCAGGTTTGCTTCATTAAATACGGAAGATTTTGAGAGAATTTTGAAAGAGACAGACACAAAGACCCAAAAGGAATGTATCTGTATAATAATAATAATAATAATAATAATAATAATATTGGCTGGCTTTTTTTCATGGTATATCAAATACATTCCATTCAGCTAGCATGATATTGAACTCGTCTTCGATTTGTTCAATATCATGCTAGCTGAATGGAATATCTGATATACCACTCAACGCCAGCCAATATTATTTAAATGTTGAATGGTTTTGCTTAGGAGTTTGCATGTTCTCCCCGTGTCCGTGTGGGTTTCCTCCAGGTGCTCCGGTTTCCCCCACAGTCCAAAGACATGCAGGTTAGGTTAACTGGTGACTCTAAATTGACCGTAGGTGTGAATGTGAGTGTGAATGATTGTCTGTGTCTATGTGTCAGCCCTGTGATGACCTGGCGACTTGTCCAGGGTGTACCCTGCCTTTCGCCCGTAGTTGGCTAGGATAGGCTCCAGCTTGCCTGCGACCCTGTAGAACAGGATAAGCGGCTACAAATAATGGATGGATGGATGGTTTTGCTTCCTAACAAATGTTTAATTTCAATGTATAGTTTGGTGTTGTGTCTTTCACTAATGTGGATGAAGGTGAACTTTAAAACTGTACTGCAACTTCCTGACATCTAGCTGTTGAAGTCTCATTACTACCAAATCCTCTGTTTGAGCAATAAGCCCCTGGCTTAATGCAAGTATGAACAAACTTAGGCCTAGAAATAATTCAATAAAAGCAAGTGTTTCTATTTGTAATATCTTCTGCAAGCTTCATTAACCATCACTGTAATGGTGTATTTGAAACCTATCCCAGGAACACTGGAGGGTAGGAATACACCCTGAATGGGTTGCGAATCCATCAGCCTGCACACACATTCACACACTCAATCATACCAAGAACAATTTACCTTAGCATATATTATGCATAAAATGGCATATTTTAAATAGTTGGGAGGAAACCAGACAACCCAGAGGAAACCCATGTGAACCCCCCCCCCCCCCCCCCCCAAATCTGTCCCTCTGAGTTACGTTGGTCCTGAGATCGAGATGCTGACCTCTTCTGCTCCTCGGACCTGCCTGATCCATCCTGATGCCCTGTGCCTGGTTGGAGTCTCATCACATTGCTCCTGTGGAGGACGGCCCCATATGGACAGTTGAAAGTCACACTTGGAAGACGCTCTGGACTCTTACAGTAATGCTTTTATGGCTGAGGACTACAGTTGACTTGCTAACTTTAGGACTGCAGTTGTCATGAACAGTTTTGCACTCAAGTTTCCATTAATGAAGAGTTTATAACATCAACGAAACTGACTTCATGTTAAAACTGTTAATGTTACAGTCATGTTGTCTGCTGTCGCCCAAATGAGGATGGGTTCCCTTTTGAGTCTGGTTCCTCTCGAGATTTCTTCCTCATGTCATCTGAGGGAGTTTTTCCTTGCCACCGTCGCCACAGGCTTGCTCATTGGGGATAGATTAGAGACAAAATTAGCTCATGTTTTAAGTCGTTCAAATTCTGTAAAGCTGCTTTGCGACAGTGTTTATTGTTAAAAGTGCTATACAAATAAACTTGACTTGACACAGGGAGAACTTATGAAATGCCACACAGACCGTTACCTGACCTCAGTGTTAACCAACAGTGATGAGGCAGCCTACAGAGAGGAAGTTCAGGCCGTCACATCTTGGTGTCAGAACAATGACTTGCTCCTCAACACCAACAAAACAAAGGAGCTTGTCACTGACTTCAGAAAACAACCGATTAAAACTTGCCAGCCTGGTGATCTCTGGAGAGGAGGTGGAACGGGTGGGGAGCTTCAAGTACCTCTGTGTTCACCTCTCAGAGGACCTGACATGGGGAGTGAACACCAGAGAGGTGGTGAAGAAGGCCCAGCAGAGACTCTTCTTCCTGCGATCCCTGAGGAAAACTGGGCTCTCACAGAAGCTCCTCACCAACTTCTACCAGTGCACCATACAAAGTGTTCTGAGCGATGGATGCATAGTTTGGTTCTCCAGCTGCACCTCAGAGGAGAGGAAAGCTCTGCAGCGGATCATCAGGACTGCATCTAAAATCATTGGTACCCCTCTCCAATCCCTGGAACAGATTTACTCTGCCAGGCTGAGAAACAGAGCCACAAAGATTAGGACTGACTGCACTCACCCCAGACAATGTCTTTTTGACACCCTTCCCTCTGGCAGGCTTAAGGCCAATTTATGCTGACAACCCAGTCCTCGCAGATAGCGTCGCAGACAGCGTCTGCGTAGCCCCCCCACCTTCGCAGACGCTCTGCGCGCACCTCCCAAAAATTGTGACCACCGCAGAAGCCTCGCAGACAGCGCCGCAGACAAGAGGGCTCTGATTGGTCCACTCTACATCCGCTGTACACGCACTTCCGCTTCCCTACTTTCCCGGTTTGGTTTGTTTTCACGACCGTCATTTTTTAAAACACGAGCGAAGATGGAGCAGCACGAAGAGCGGTTGATTGAGGAAGTACGTACATCTATACGACTCCAGTTCTAGTCATTATAAAAAAAAAAAAGTTCTAGTCATTATAAGTAACCGGAGGATAAACACTCCACTAACCACACCCACCAACTACTCCTAGCGACTTTGCGCCCCCTTGCGTTGTGCCGGTGAATAACATCGCGCACGCCTATTACTCCCCGCTCAACGATAAATTACAACTGTCTGCGAAAAGCTATCTGCGAAAGCCTTGTCGCAAGAGCATGCAGAGGCCTTTAAGGCCAATTTATGCTGACAACCCAGTCCTCGCAGATAGCGTCGCAGACAGTGTCTGCGTAGCCCCCCCCACCTTCGCAGACGCTCTGCGCGCACCTCCCAAAAATTGTGACCACCACAGAAGCCTCGCAGACAGCGTCGCAGACAAGAGGGCTCTGATTGGTCCACTCTACATCCGCTGTACACGCACTTCCGCTTCCCTACTTTCCCGGTTTGTTTTGTTTTCACGACCGGCATTTTTAAAAACACGAGCGAAGATGGAGCAGCACGAAGAGCGGTTGATTGAGGAAGTGAGGAAGTACGTACAGCTATACGACTCCAGTTCTAGTCATGATAAAAAAAAAAAGTTCTAGTCATTATAAGTAACCGGAGGATAAACACTCCACTAACCACACCCACCAACTACTCCTAGCGACTTCACGCCCCCTTGTGTTGTGCCGGTGAATAACATTGCGCACGCCTATTACTCCTAGCCTGGGCCCGCCCATCCTAAGTGTGACGCAACACGAGGGCCTGTTGCGAGCTTAGTCTGGCCAGGCAAGCTATCTACAGCTCTTCCAAGCTCCCGAAAAATCGGGAACCAATCAACTTTGAGCATCTCCAACGGCCCTGGGTAGAGGCGTGTTCAAGGCACTGACGTAGTAGAACTGCGACCGGAAGCCATAGATTGTTTACAGAATCTATGCCGGAAGCGCTTCATTCACGCTTCCGCATCTATTACGCATAGATGCTGTATTGAAAGCATTCAACGGGAAGTTCTCATTGAAAACGGAGCAAAGAGCAGCCCTGGAGGTATTTATTGAAAGGAAGGACGTTTTCGCCTTGCTCCCGACCGGCTTCGGTAAGAGTTTAATCTACCAGTTAGCCCCGTCGCGTCGCATACGTCAGAGGAAAGAGTGATGTGATTGGTTTAAGCTTCGTCACAGCCTTTTCTGGCTTCGACCAGTAGCAAACTGAGGCATTTCAGGGAGGCGGGTCAACCACGGGCTCTGGGAAACGGTTGGGCTTAATATCTTGGCCAGACCAAATGCTCGTAGAGCTTTGTCGCGTTAGCCAGACTATATTACTCCCCGCTCAACGATAAATTACAACTGTCTGCGAAAAGCTATCTGCGAAAGCCTTGTCGCAAGAGCATGCAGAGGCCTTTAGGGTCATAAAGTCACAAACAGCAAGACACCAAAATAGCTTCTTCCCCATGGCTGTAAAAGCTCTGCTGGAGGCCTGATCCGGACTTGGACTCTCACTCTACACCTTACTGTGTTTGGTTACATTGAATAATTACATACTGTAATTTATACTGCTGCTTATATGCCAATATGCTGCTTTTTAAAAGGTTATGTATATTATTTATTTATTTTATTTTTATTTAGGGCGGCACGGTGGTGTAGTGGTTAGCGCTGTCGCCTCACAGCAAGAAGGTCCGGGTTCGAGCCCCGTGGCCGGCGAGGGCCTTTCTGTGCGGAGTTTGCATGTTCTCCCCGTGTCCGCGTGGGTTTCCTCCGGGTGCTCCGGTTTCCCCCACAGTCCAAAGACATGCAGGTTAGGTTAACTGGTGACTCTAAATTGACCGTAGGTGTGAATGTGAGTGTGAATGGTTGTCTGTGTCTATGTGTCAGCCCTGTGATGACCTGGCGACTTGTCCAGGGTGTACCCCGCCTTTCGCCCGTAGTCAGCTGGGATAGGCTCCAGCTTGCCTGCGACCCTGTAGAAGGATAAAGCGGCTAGAGATAATGAGATGAATGAGATGAGATTTTTATTTTATTGATATGCTGCTGTGATCTGAGCCCTCAAATAGTGTTTTATTGTATAGTAATGTGCAATGACAATAATCTATCTATCTATCTATCTATCTATCTATCTATCTATCTATCTATCTATCTATCTATCTATCTATCTATCTATCTATCTATCTCTATCTATCTATCTATCTATCTATCTATCTATCTATCTATCTATCTATCTGGGATCCCCTGAGCTGTGAGGCCGTTGCTCCACTGTGTACAAATGTGTGTGCATTACCTAATTTTCTGCATTTATCCATGAGCTAAAATATGCCAATGCATTAAAAAAATTAAATGACATTTGGTTTTAAGGTCAGGTGTATAGGCCTCTTTGCTTTTAACCATGCATAAGTGTATGCAAGATGGCCGCTGTGTTCAGTTTGTGTTCATTTCATGTGCCGATTATACACTTCCGGGAAAATCAGTGTGATGTACACTACCGTTCAAAAGTTTGGGGTCACCCAGACAATTTTGTGTTTTCCATGAAAAGTCACACTTTTATTTCCCACCATAAGTTGTAAAATGAATAGAAAATATAGTCAAGACATTTTTCTGGCCATTTTGAGCATTTAATCGACCCCACAAATGTGATGCTCCAGAAACTCAATCTGCTCAAAGGAAGGTCAGTTTTATAGCTTCTCTAAAGAGCTCAACTGTTTTCAGCTGTGCTAACATGATTGTACAAGGGTTTTCTAATCATCCATTAGCCTTCTGAGGCAATGAGCAAACACATTGTACCATTAGAACACTGGAGTGAGAGTTGCTGGAAATGGGCCTCTATACACCTATGGAGATATTGCACCAAAAACCAGACATTTGCAGCTAGAATAGTCATTTACCACATTAGCAATGTATAGAGTGGATTTCTGATGAGTTTAAAGTGATCTTCATTGAAAAGAACAGTGCCTTTCTTTCAAAAATAAGGACATTTCAAAGTGACCCCAAACTTTTGAACGGTAGTGTATACAGAAGAAGAAGAAGAAGAAACCTTTATTCGTCACATGCACACTTCAAGCACAGTGAAATTCATCCTCTGCATTTAACCCATCTGAAGCAGTGAACACACGCACGCACACCCAGAGCAGTGGGCAGCCCAGAGCACCCGGGGAGCAGTCAGGGGTTCGGTACCTTTCTCAAGGGCACCTCAGCCCAAGGCCACCCCACGTCAACCTAACTGCATGTCTTTGGATTGTGGGGGAAACCGGAGCACCCGGAGGAAACCCACACAGACACGGGGAGAACATGCAAACTCCACACAGAAAGGCCCTCGCCGGCTGCTGGGTTCGAACCCGGAACCTTCTTGCTGTGAGGCGACCATGCTAACCATGACACCACTGTGCCGTAGTGTAGTACTAATGCAAACGAGGGTATAGTGTGAGGTGATGCATCCTTAAAAGTCTGAACAAACTACAACTGTATCTCAAGTCATGTAAATAGACCTTCTTAACATTTATTTATTTATTTATTTATTCTGTCTGTCCATCCGGGCTGTCTGTCAGTTTGACGATGATGATGTTCTCTTCCTTATCTGCTCCCAGGTTCTTTCCTTCTCCTGTGTGCCCTGACATGGGAATGAAGGCTGATGCAGGATCTGTAGATCCAGGGGCAGTGTGGACAAGGGAAATGGCTTGCGGGTGCTTAGGGATTGAGTCGCCACTCGTGTCTTGCTGCTCGTTGTTCCTCGTGGATCCTTGTTCTCTCTTACTTAAATTACAGACCCCCTCAGCAACAGTCTGTCTCCATGTGGTACTACTGGCAGCAAGGATTTTGAGATATCCAGGAGGGATGTTACAAGACTTCATGGATTTTTTTTGAGGAAGTCTTTCCATTGTTTCTGTGGTGCACCTCGGGGACGGGTTCCTTCAGCCAAATTTATTCATTTATTCATCCATCCATCCATTATCTGTAGCCACTTATCCTGTTCTACAGGGTCGCAGGCAAGCTGGAGCCTATCCCAGCTGACCATGGGCGAGAGGCAGGGTACACCCTGGACAAGTCACCAGGTTATCGC
The DNA here is from genome assembly GCF_027579695.1 of Neoarius graeffei. Lineage (NCBI taxonomy): Eukaryota > Metazoa > Chordata > Actinopteri > Siluriformes > Ariidae > Neoarius > Neoarius graeffei. The sequence goes on along the minus strand of NC_083595.1, from coordinate 41,258,120 downwards.
AGGGCTGACACATAGAGACAAACAACCGTTCACACTCACATTCACAGCTACGGTCAATTTAGAGTCACCAGTTAACCTAACCTACATGTCTTTGGACTGTGGGGGAAACCGGAGCACCCGGAGGAAACCCATGCGGACACGGGGAGAACATGCAAACTCCACACAGAAAGGCCCTCGCCAACCGCTGGGCTCAAACCCAGGACCTTCTTGCTGTGAGGTGACAATGCTAACCACTACACCACCGTGCCGCCCCGTTCATTTATTCATTCATTGCCACATAATGAACCTCATCTTAACAGCTGCTAGTTTGTTTATACTGCTTATTTCATGTTTACCTGCTATACCTCAAGTGCCCTTGACTGTTTGTTTATTTGAACCAATTTATGTGTGTATATATATGAGTGTTTAGTCTACGTCTAGTTCATATCTAGAGTGTTTATACTGTTTATATTGTCTGTTTGAGTGTTTAGTCTTTGCCTAGTTCTTATCTCGTGTTTACACTGTTTATATTGTCTGAGTGTTTAGTCTATGTCTAGTTCTTATCTAGTGTTTATACTGTTTATTTATACTGTTTATATTGTTTGTCTGAGTGTTTAGTCTATGTCTAGTTCCTATCTAGAGTGTTTATACTGTTTATATTGTTTGTTTGTTTTTTCAATTATTCTATTTTTATTTATTGCATTGCCTGTTTGCACCGTGGGTCAGAGAGGACTGAAATTTCATCTGTGCTGTATGTCGAGCATGTATAGCATATTTGACAATAAAGTTGACTTGACTTGACTTGATAAGCTATACTGTACGGGTCAGCTGGAGACTGTCCCAGCTGACTTTAGGCAAGAGGCAGAGGACACCTTGGACAGGACGGACAACCACACACCCCTATGGGGAATTTACAGTATCTAGTTGACCTAATCTGCATGTCATTGGACTTGGGGAAGAAACCCATGCACACTTGGCATATGGAGAACAAGCAAACGCCATACAAAAAGGCCCCGGTCAACCAGCAGGTTTGAACCCAGAACCTTCTTGCTGTAAGGTGACACTGCTAAACACTGCACCACCATGCTTCCCACATGCTAGACAACTTTTCAGTATTTCCTAATCCTTTCTGTATGGGTATCCTAGTCAGAAGTCTGTTTTGTATATGAATCTTCGAGCTATTTAAGAATTAGTATAAAATCACGGTATATTTTCCCTGAGAGGATGTTTCGGCTCTGCACTCCCATCTAGTGGATATGACGCATGCGTAGTTACTCATAAAGTGTAGCCCAGCCTCAAAATGAATCCATTGTAGCGCTTATGTACTGAGCTCCCTAAGAAAAGAAAGAACAACTTTATTCATCACACACTTGTGAAATTTCCTCTCTGCATTTAACCCATCTGAAGCAGTGAACACACACACATACCCAGAGCAGTGGGCAGCCATGCTAACAGCGCCTGGGGAGCAGTTGGGAATTAGGTGCCTCGCTCAAGAGCACCTCAGCCCAAGGCCGTCCCATATTAACCCAACCGCATGTCTTTAGACTGTGGGGGAAACCAGAGCACCCAGAGGAAACCCACACAGACACGGGGAGAACATGCAAACTCCACACAGAAAGGCCCTCGCCAGGTACTAGGTTCGAACCCAGAACCTTCTTGCTGTGAGGCGACCGTGCTACCCACTACACCACCGGATTTTTTTGGAGCTACTTTTCGGTTCTCTTGGAATACTTTTGCATTATCTCAAAATAAGGGTTAGAGTTGTGAAAGTATTGAGAGGGAATTCAAAAGCAGGTAAAAAAAAAAAAAAAAAAACTCTACCATGACCCTTTGGGGCCCCCGTACTTATTAGGGTACAGAAGTGTAAAGTAATAGCGGCACTTTATTCTTTTGACCACTAGATGGCGGAAAGTGTGTTAGAAATGCTTTCAGTGCTGAACTCTGAAATCAAGCTTCATGTGACCATCACGAGCAAAGTCTTTTTTTAACTTAATCTCATCTCATTATCTCTAGCCGCTTTATCCTGTTCTACAGGGTCACAGGCGAGCTGGAGCCTATCCCAGCTGACTACGGGCGAAAGGCGGGGTACACCCTGGACAAGTCGCCAGGTCATCACAGGGCTGACACATAGACACAGACAACCATTCACACTAACATTCACACCTACGGTCAATTTAGAGTCACCAGTTAACCTAACCTGCATGTCTTTGGACTGTGGGGGAAACCAGAGCACCCGGAGGAAACCCACGCAGACACGGGGAGAACATGCAAACTCTGCACAGAAAGGCCCTCACCGGCCACGGGGCTCGAACCCGGGCCTTCTTGCTGTGAGGCGACAGTGCTAACCACTACACCACTGTGCCGGCCCTTTTTTTAACTTATTTTTTATTAATCAAAAGCAGTCAGTATAGACAATCAGCAACCATACATACTAGAGAGACAGTAATATGATGAAAACATATAGACCATAAAAGCAAAACAAAAACCAAACAACAACAAACAACACAAGAGGGAAAGGAGGTGGATGGGTGAGGAGGCTTTGCTCTCTGTTCTCAAAACATCATAAGCAATACAGGAATCCATCTCTTCAGGAGTTTCTCTTTCTGGAGCCTTTTAGGGCCTCTGCATGCTCTTGCGACAAGGCTTTCGCAGATAGCTTTTCGCAGACAGTTGTAATTTATTGTTGAGCGGGGAGTAATAGGCGTGCGCGATGTTATTCACCGCCACAACGCAAGGGGGCGCGAAGTAGCTAGGAGTAGTTGGCGGGTGTGGTTAGTGGAGTGTTTATCCTCCGGTTACTTATAATGACTAGAACTTTTTTTTTTTATAATGACTAGAACTGGAGTCGTATAGATGTCCGTACTTCCTCACTTCCTCAATCAACCGCTCTTCGTGCTGCTCCATCTTCGCTCGTGTTTTTAAAAATGCCGGTCGTGAAACCAAACCAAACCAAACCGGGAAAGTAGGGAAGCGGAAGTGCGTGTACAGCGGATGTCGAGTGGACCAATCAGAGCCCTCTTGTCTGCGACGCTGTCTGCGAGGCTTCTGCGGTGGTCACAATTTTTGGGAGGTGCGCGCAGAGTGTCTGCGAAGGTGGGGGGGCTACGCAGACACTGTCTGCGACACTATCTGCGAGGACTGGGTTGTCAGCATAAATTGCTGTGAGTTATCTCCTCCATTCTATATACTGTAGTTCCCATACTCTATCTTTCCAAGACTGAAACGTTGGAACAGTGGGTTTCAACCAATTTACAGTGATCCCTTTAACAGCTGCTACTAGGAGGATTTGTAAGAGGTACATATCATCTCTACGTTCAAAGCCCTGAGGAACAGCTCCCAACAAAGCATACAGGGGCTCTTTAAGGATATCTATACGAAAGATATCAACCAGTGCGGAAAATATATCATCCCAGTATTTCTTCAGCTTTTCACAGGACCAGACGGTATGAAGAAAGTTTGAATCAGCCTCAGCACAATCCCTCCAGCAAGAACTAGTGGTTGATGATCCATACTTCCTTGTTATGTGTGGGGTCCTAAAAAATCTAACTACCATTTTCCATCGGAATTCCCTCCAACTATTAGAACATATCACCTTATGTGCCTCTGTGCAAATTTCAACCCATGTGTCTGGAGAGATATCTAGATGAAGCTCTGTTTCCCATTTTAGTTTAATGTATAATGTATCACAAGTTTCCGTACTCTGGAGGCAATTATCTAGACACGCAATAGTCTTTCTACCCAAGACACCAAGTTGAACCCCAATAAAATATTGTTCTATTGCAGATGGTGAGAGAATTCTTTCAGAGTTCTCAAGTTTATTAAGAAACTGCCTAAGTTGTAGAAATCTGAAGAAATCAGTATTTGGAAGTTCAAATTCTTCCTTGATTTGGGAAAAGGGCTTAACCCTGTTTGACTGAATATCATTAGTAAAGTCAATCCTGCTTTTACTCTAATGGAATTAGTGTTTCTGATTTATAAAATCTATATCAGATAAACAAACCATACTGTATATCAGTGAAAATTATTCAGTCAAATTTAAATTATAGCCTATAGGCATATAAATGTCTACTCAGAAGACATGCCCATTCTGAACAAATTCTGTCCATTTATTTTTGATTATTACAAACATGAAATTTTATTTATTTATCCATCCATCCATTATCTATTGCTGCTTTTCCACTACCAACGCGGCTGAGTTGGGCTGAGCCGTGCCGTGCTGAGTTGGGCTGAGTCGAGCTGAGCGGGGCTGTTGGAGTTGCATTTCGACTACAACCGCGCTGAACCGTGCTGGCTGGAAGTGGGTGGACACATTGGGTGGAGTTAACGAAAGTGGGTGGACGTCACGTGATGTCGTTAGGCGGCGCAAACAGTGACATCAATGACCTTTTAAGCGGTAGTCTCACGACCCGGATAGTAAACAATAAACATGGAGTCGTTAGTGTTGCTGGTCTTGGTGCTGTGGCTTGTTGTCACCGACAACGCCAACAGATACTGGCAAGAGCGTATAGATGAGGCGAGGCGCATAAGGCTTCAGAAATTCTCGTAATTCGTAATTCTTCTTC